>NC_084996.1:10068732-10071232 GCF_963854185.1 Sardina pilchardus | reverse complement strand
ATGACCGCCTCTCTCCAACCCCCCCCCACGACGCAACGCCATCCGTCACACGCGACGAAGGTCACGGCGGAAGGCTGAGATGCTTCTTCATTGGACTAGTGGCATGTCAATCAGCTATGATGGATGCGCACCAGCCTATGGGTGGCCTGATCTGTTTCAGCTGAGGTCATAGTGAACTTTTCACCTCTTCGCAGGGCCTTACCTAACTGTCCCTGCCTATTAGTCTCTCCGGTTTTTTTCCAACCCCTGTGCCTGTTTCTCTTACTCTCTCTGTTTGTCTTTCGCTCGCTTGCGCTCTCACTCCTTTTTTTTATGTTAGGGAATCTTTCCTCCATGCTCAGCTGCTCCCCATCCCTCTCTCTCTCTCTCTCTCCATCTCGCTCTATCCCTCTCTCTTTACTCCATCTCTCTCTCTCTCTCTCTCTCTCTCTCTCTGTTGTCCTCTCTCTGTGAGGTTAATGCAGCTCTTAGTGGTCCATTCCTCACGGTTGGGGCCACTGGCTGGGCTTGATTAAATATCCCTGCTCTCCACGCCTTCACTAAATGAGCTGGCAGGCAGGCGGCCAGAGCACTCTCTCTCTCTCTCTCTCTCTCTCTCCTTCCCTCCCTCTCTCCCTCCTCTCAAACTTTACTTATCCCTCTCTCCTTACTTCTCTCTTTTTCTCTCCCTCTCCCTGCTGTTCTGTTCCTTCCCTTCCTCTTTGGCTAATTAATTCTTTCCCCACATGTCCAGCTCCTTCTCATTTACAGCTGTTTCATCCCCAAATCGGCTGGACACTCATTTCATATGCAGGTTTTTTCCACATCAATGTATGCATACTCTGCGCAGAATATCTCGCCTTCCATTGCTATATGTTCTGTCCTATCCTAGATCATTTATTTTTTATATATCTTTCGCTCTCCTTGGTTTATTATTCTCCCCATACTAATTTTCTCCTCTCCAACTGTACACAAGGGCACTATCTTCTACTGCTAATTGACATTTTTGGTGTCCTGTATGAGGGATTTTGTCATAAGTTCATAGCCATCATGCGATCCCACTGAGAGGCGGAACTGAGGGTAGATATTACAGCAGGAGAGAGTGCTAACAGTGGTTGCCATTTTAGGCTTTAAGCTGGACAGCCGGGTCCGTGCGAGAGACGGAACCTGTTAACTCCCCAGACAAAATGGTGACGAGAGAGCCTGGAAGTGAGACCTGCCGCAGCTAAAAATACTTTTCATTACCAGCCTGGTGAAAGCAGCCCCGGTGTGACCCCATGCAAACAGATGAAACTGAGCCAAAATGGCTGCCAGGCGCTGGATGGTCAGTGTCTATGGGGGCCGTGAGACCAGGCCACACAGGCCTTTTCTTTCACTAATCTCCATCTATCTTTTGTGACACGTACTTTCTCTGTCTTCCTCCCTCTCTCCTCTCTCTCTCTCTCCCTCGGCCCTTTTTCCTTCCAGCTTCTCATTAGTCTTCTCTGCTCGTTCTATACACCAAGCGTGCACCAGCTGTGTGACTGCCATCTTTACAAGATCATGAGTCAAGCACCCCCCCTCCTCCCCCCACTACACACACACACACACACACACACACACACACACACACATACAAACACACACACACACACACCTTCTTCCAGGTCTGCAGCTTAGGTGACAGATGGGCTAGCAAGCCAGGGCAGCAGGTGGGGGGGTAGTCCCCTGCTTGAGGTGACACGTGAGGGCCACACAGGGGCCCCGCAGGCCCTCTTTGTCTGGTAGAGGGGCTTCAAAGACACAGTCCCCCCCCCCCCCCGCACACACACACACACACACACACACACACACACATACACACACATACACACACACATGCACACACACAGACTAAGAGTAATGACTCCTATCAAGAGGACTCTGGCACACAAAACACAGCACAACAAAGGGTCAATGCAGGTGCTTCATCTATTTCAGCTTTAAAGCCGCCTCGCTTCTGTCCACTGAGGCACAGACTGCCCTGTTCTGTCTCTTACAGCACACAATAGCACACAGCAATCGACTCGCCAAAATAACACATGCAAGCACATGCAAGCTTTTCTCTGTTGGTTCCAATGCTCCCACCAGCATTTCCAAAACAAAACAACTAGAGGGCCAATCTGGAGCTAAGCGCTACTCTTTCGCACAACCTCTTCCATGCGTAGACCCTAAAGCATTCACACACGCAGCCCCTCCATAATGAGCAAACATACACACATTTTTTTTTTAAGAAAAAGTGCTACGCTGGTGTTTAAGTTGAAGCGCTTTAAGTTTGTGCTTGTCTCAGCGCATCAGCTTTACTTCTCTTAATCCTCCACTAACTCTTCCGGGGGAAGCACTGTCCCGTTTATCGGGGGGGCACACAAACATTGCGTTTCGTTCCCTTTGCCGTGCGCCACAACTCTACGGGACACACTTGAGCGGACATGTCGTGTTTTTTTTAATGACGGGAGCAGATTTTTTTTTTGTTTTAGAAGCACGAAGCACTAACTTTTTCAAA
>NC_084996.1:10056232-10063732 GCF_963854185.1 Sardina pilchardus | reverse complement strand
ATGCATGCAAGTCAACAATAAAACAAGCAAAAAGAGCAGTTTCCATTTGGTGACTTTATCTGCTAAAGCTGAAGAAATCAAACCTTTGCAAAGTCATCTGCATGGCGATATGGTGTAGCATAGAGGCCAATGTTCTATAGGTTTACAGAATCTTTCATAGCATAGGCCTACAACTGACCACGTGTACAACAAATGGTCACTCGGATCCCATGCTTTTATCTACAAACAGTTGCATTCTAACTGACCAGGATTTCATCTGTATAGAGCACTACCATTCCACGAGCAGATACCTGAAGTCAGACATCTCTGGCACCATTACCTCCATTGGGTCTTATGGGTATAGTATGAGTGTGATGAAGGGTCTGTCGAACAGGGAGAAGCTTGAACATACTACTGCTGGTCCTACTGCTGGTGCTTGAGCAGACATGGCCCAGGTTAGTGATCAGAGCCATTCCAGGGACAAACAGTGTTAGCATTAGCGCTAGAGCTATATCCATTCCAGATGCACACACAAACAGTGTTAGCGTTAGCGCAGGAGCTATAGCCATCCCAGATGCACACACAAACAGTGTTAACGTTAGCGCTGGAGCTATATCTATTCCAGATGCACACACAAACAGTGTTAGCATTAGCGCTGGAGCTACATCCATTCCAGATGCACACACAAACAGTGTAAGCGTTAGCGCTGGAGCTATTGCCATTCCAAACGCACACACAGACATTGCTAGTGCTGGAGCCAAGGTGAACAGGCAGGAGGCGGTGGTGGTGAGCACATTCCTGGAGATGGCCAGTGCCCGGTCCATCCGTCCGTTCACCAGAGACGCTGCGGTCTCCACCCACGGCCAGCGACGCCTCCCTGGGCTCCCACTAATGAGTAACGCTCCGTCTCCCAGCAGAACAGCACACACACAGGGGGTCAGCGCTTACAGTATAGGGGAGACAGAGACAGAGGGGAGAGAGAACTGGTATAAACAAGACCCTGGTGCTGTGATCAAGGAGACACAGAGATAGAGCGACAGAGAGAGAGACAGAGAGAGAATGAGAGAGAGATAGAGGGAGTGAGAAAGACCAGGGGGAGGAAGTATATGTGAGAGTGTGAAATATGAGAGAGAAATGAGGAGAGAGAGAGAGAGAGAGAGAGAGAGAGAGAAAGAGACAGAGAACTCCAACTGTGTGGGAGTGACACAGACGTTAATCTTAAGGTGATCAGATAGAGGTGAAAGCGCGCCTGCCCTGGTGTTATCACACACCATCGTGTCACGTCCTTGATCAGGTCACAGCAGATGGGGTCTCCTCCTCTGTGATAGGCCACACAGCCACACAGGCTCACTGAGCGTGGATCAGCTGGCGGAGATCTCATCTGGATCTCAGTGAGAGCACACGGGATGAGCTCCAGACAACAGTTGTGTCTCAGGGCTTCCCCTGCCAATGAATGGATCGCGCTCATCCACGGCACAGCAAGGCCTGGCAGACTGTTAGTGGCAGTGGGGATGTGTTAAGAATGATGTCTCCGAGCAGAGTAATGTAATGCCTACGACATTTACACACACACACACACACACACACACACACACACACACACACACACAGACACTCACATACATATACAGACACACATACACACACACACACACACACACACACACACACGTACAGTACGTACACACACAAGCACACACACACAAGCACGCAGGTGCAGTTCGGAGGTACAAAGCACATCAAGCCCGGCACAATGCACACCGACAGAGCCTGATTGAGGAAAAAAGAGAAAGAGATAGAAATGGAGAGAGAGAGAGAGAGAGAGAGAGAGAGAGAGAGAGAGAGAGAGAGAGAGAGAGAGATGGATAGAGGAAGGGAAGGGAAGGGAACAGGGGCGAGAGCTAATTGCATTATTAATGTGGTTGAGTCAGAGGGGGGTTTTGTGATGCTAATTTGAAACAGGGGAAGGTGGCGGCTCACTCTTTCAGTCGGATGCACCGGTGGCTGGTTCTGTGAGACCTGAATGGCTGGGGTGGGGTGGGGGGTGGGAGGAGATGGGGGGCACTATAGTGGTTGTGATGGTGATGGTGGGGGGCCGGTCGCCGTGACGCCCCATCATCAGCACCTCTGTCACTCAGCCGGCTTCTGTTCTGTAGCCCGCCGGAATGAAAGGGGGCTGATTACCTAGCAGTCTGCAGCTCAGACGCACACACACACGCACACATACAGGTGTGCATGCCTATTCACACACATACACACCCACACATACAGAGTTCTGCATGCCTATTCACACACACACACACACACACACACACACAGAAAGATATGTGCATTCCTATTCATGCTTACACAGAGACACATACACACATGTCACTCATTCCAACATACATGGTGCACATACACACGCGGGCATTAGAGATACTCTCACAGGCAGGAACGCAAGCCCATCCTTTTACATTCACCCAGTCAGACAGCAGCCCTTATATAGGTGTGCACTTACTGTAAAACAGGTGTGGACATATCTAATGCGTACACCCAGGCAGGTACCCAGCACAGCCACAGGAGTGGAGGGAGTGTGCTGCCCAGTGCCCTGGGGTGGTCAGGGGTGACCTCAGGGGGCTCACAGCACACGCAAACATACTCACACACCAATGGACACAAATCACATCAGGACCAGATCACAGTAGGCATGCTTCAATCTCCTGTCTACACACACACACACACACACACACACACACACACACACACACACACACTCACACACACTCTCTCCCTCTCTCTCTCTCTCTCACACACACACACACACACACCCTCACTCCCTCCCCCAATCTGTCTAAGTGGTTAGTTCTGGTGTGTGTCAGTGGCAGGCAGCAGGTGTGTGGCTGGTGATGGACACTGCCCCCCACACCTGTGACCATGCTGCCACTAAACGCTGCAGAGAGCAGGGAGAACAAACACAGCTGTAAGGTCACTAATGCTTCCACACATTTGGACTCCGCTAATTCCCTTTCTCTCCCACAGGCACTCTCTCTGTCTCTCTCTCTCTCTGAGCTGTACCTTGCTGCCATTAGTTCACTCTCGCCTTGCTTTCACTGTCTGTGAGCAGCTACAATCAGACATGTGAATAGGTCTAGTTTTATGAATAGGTCTAGCATCTGTATACTGTAGATCTAGTTTCCTCTTGCTGTTGTTGCAAATACACCAAAGCAATATCACCTTCCACACACACACACACACCCCACTCCCCCACACACACCATCACACCTGACCACTCTCCTTGACAATCACACTTCAACGTGACCACAGCAAAAAAGCCAGAGGAGTGGCCCAGAATGTGGCACCATGACTGGGCAGGATGAGAGGATGCGAGTGGCCCAGAATGTGGCACCATGACTGGGTGGGAGGATGCGAGTGGCCCAGTGAGGGGGGAGTGTGAGCGCAGAGTGGAGAGTGGGTCCCGGGTGTCCCCTTGACTCTGCCCAATGACAAAGGCCACGGGCAGACTGCTGCTCCAATATTAATGCGGGTGCAGAAAACAGTGGAGCAGAAGGTGGGAGGCAGTGAGCACGGCTGGTGGAGCAGAGAAGGAGAAGAGGAGGAGAAGAGGAGGAGGAGGAGGAGGGGGAGGGAGGGAAGGAGGGAGGGAGGGAGGAAAGTGGAAAGAGTTGCCCTCAATAATACATTGATGCTGTCGCTTCTACTCCACACTGCTGCAATGGGGACTATGTGTGTACCAAGCCCAGGCCACTGTCCCACAGCACCACTCTCTTTCTGTTTCCTTCACCCCTTTCTCTCTCTCCCTTTCTCTCTCTGTTTCTCTCTCTCTCATTCTCCCTCATCATGACCCTGCTGCTGTTTGTCTGACCTCCTGTCTCACCCCACTCCTCACATCTCTCACCTCCATCCCCTTTATGCATCTGTGTGTGTGTGTGTGTGTGTGTGTGTGTGTGTGTGTGTGTGTGTGGTGTCTGTCTCTCTATTTGGACTATCTCTGACTCATTTATCTGTCTCCTTTAGGCTTCACCAATGCCTTTGCCACCTCAACTTCCTCCCTCTCTCTCTCTCTCTCTCTCTGTCTCTCTCTCTCTCTCTCTCCCCCCCCCCCCCCACCATCCCTCTCTCTCTGAAATAGACCTGTATGACAGTCCTGTGGGTGATTACAGGGCTGGAGGAGCAGAGGAAGCCATGCTAATGTAATGGTGGCGAGGAGGACAGGACAGGGCTGCCAGGGTAGGGTCTGCGTGCGCTAATGGCAGGATTCCAACAGTCACGTCAAGCACAGCTGGAGAGCCCATGTTCCTGTCTTCTGTAATTACCATCCCAACGTCTTTGAGCTACGTGATGGCACAGTCGCAAGGCGGCACTATCACGGAAAACAACACATACACACACACACACACACACACACACACACACACACACACACACACACACACACACACACACACACACACACACACACACACACACACAAAAACCCAACACAGAAAAAGATGAAAACAATCCTGGGCACCATCACATACATAAATATGCAAACTATTCATACACACACACCCACACTCACACCAACCCACACACACACACAATACACACAAGCCCACACAGAACAGCACAGATGCACGGGTCCACCCTCTTGCGGTATAATCTTTCTACGGTGAACTTTCCACATCATGCCAGGCACCTCAGACAAAGGCACACGGCACAATATGCACAACCCACCGAGCTCCGAGAGTCTGATTCCACACGTCTGCTCATTCATGTATGCATGTAATATAAGCTCAGCTCCCTGAGAATTCATTCATACCGACTGAATAGATGGACAATGACAGACTGGACATGACGCTGATAACAAAAAAAAAACACGTACATCATCGCCGATTTGAACTCGCACTGAACTGACCCCATCCACTGACAGCGCACCCAAGTTCACCTTCATCCTCAGCTTGACCTTAAACTGCCTGCATTTCATTCTGTAAAAGTTCTGCTCCTTCATTTGCTTATGTTATTGCCCCAAGGCTACGCACGGCTAATCAACAAAAGAGATAGTGGGAGGGACTCAAGGTGAGCCAAAGGCATGCGTGTAAAACCGGTGAGACCGATACTCTAATGCAAATAACTAGAGAAAAAAAAACAAGGCCCATTAGAGGAAGAAAAAAAAATGCTGTGGGAAAAACTGGCCCTCTAATGCATTCTGAAGATGCGGGAGAGTTTTTTTTTTTTAAGAGACAGTGCGTGCAGACAGTGTGTGGGTGAATGAATGCTCATTCAAACAGAGGCAGACAACGAAGGTCACTCACCTCAGGTGGTGGGTAGGTGTGAAGGCTATGGAGAATGTGAAAGCTTAAGAGCTGTGCCGGGGTAAGTTCAAGGGACGAGAAACATAGCGTACGGAAGTCCCTCTGCGGCGTGGAGAACGCCGCTAACAGGGGAAAAGAGAACGACCTTAACAGGTTCAAAGTTCTAGTTCCGAAATTAACACAGCTGCTGCTAGACTGTCTGACGATGTGTTATAAGCTGTTTTGTATATCAACAAGCTAACCTATCCTGTGAGGAAAATCTTCAGGCTCCATGACACTGACCTATAGCCACGGTCAACTCTGACACACTTTTTGCCCACTTCATGGCTGTGCCAATGATTTGTAGAATTATGCCACGAGAAGCTGTCAAAGTCACTTTGTGCTTTGTGACTCTTGAGGTGGATCCTCTGTTCCAGTCCGTAATCAAATCGTGTTCTATCGGCCGCTTCCTCTGACACATCTCTCTTTTTACTGTAAACAGAAACCCTTACAGGTGAGATGCAATCAGACACGTTCAAATTTAGGAGAATCTGATAGCCCTCCCTGAGTCAAAGTGTACCATCTTCGTTTTTTTTCTTTTTTTTCGTGTTCACCCTCCGAACAAAATTTGCAACAACCGTCCTCTGAAAGTGCACCCGGCCGGATCGTGCCCCGGCAGCAGCGGCACGGCACGGGAGGCGCGGCGCGGTGCTCCCGGAGATGTGGACATCTCCCATGGACGACGCAGGTTGTCCTGTCAGCCTGAGTGACAGAGGACAAGCTGATGTCCGAGCTCAGGGGACGGAGGCTGTCTCCTGCCAGCAGTGGGACGCTTTCTGACAGGGGCTTTTTGTCATACTAGATGGGCTGGCGGTGACTCAGGGCTCAGAGGGGCCATCCAGGAAGGGGGGGGGGGGGGGGGGCGTCCTGGGGTCAGATGGGCTGTCAGGATCCCTGTGCATATTCGCCGCCGCTCATCAGCGATGGAGGAGGTTATTAGAGAGACGGGCACACGTGGACAAGAGGTCGCTACGGCCAGTTTTGCCTTCTCTCTCTCTCTCTCTCTCTCTCTCTCTCTCTGTCTCCTATTTCTCTTTACTTCTCTCTCTCTCTCTCTCTCTCTGTCTCTCTCTCTCTCCCTCTTTCTCTATATAATCCCCTCCTCCGGTACGTCGATGAGCACTGAACATCACTGTCACTCACGATTAGTCGCCGCGACAGCTTTTTTTCGATCGCGGGACTTAAATGTTTCCGTGGGAATACAAACAGCAGGGTAAACACGGGGGGGGGGGGATGCTTTACAGCGCGCCCCTCGCAGGCACCGGAGCCCTCCACCAGTGAACCGTGCGGCTAACCTGAGACGTGGTCAAACATGGGGCGGAAAAAAAACTCTCTACGGTGCAGAGAGGCATTATGGGAGTTCAGGAGAACACCGGTATGACCTGGAACATCAAATAACTATCAAATAATAGTTCAAATAATAACATCAAATCATTTCATGGTAACACTTCCATGTTACCATGAAAACCAGAAAAGCAGAGCCATGTGACATGAAAAGATCAAATATGCCATGTACGTATGTTGCTTGGCCATACTACCACAAAGAATTACATCCATCAAACTGAATTACTCCGAAATCAAAAGAAATTCAATTAATTTCAATGACATGAATTAACTGGAATTGAATAAACTGAATTCAGGTCAGTTCAGTTCAACCCAGTTCTGCATGTGAACCTGTCACAGGCTGAGACTAAATGTTCTGCTGCTCCTCTCTCCCTCTCTGTGACCAGGATGTGATGTAACGCTAGCACTGGCCGAGCCCCCGAGTCCCTGACTTCTGTTCTTCGTTCTTCCTCTTCTTGCTTGCTCTTCTTCTCCGCTCCCCTCCCCCTCCCCTGCCTGGTTTTTGGCCTGCCCACGTTCGCCCACAGGTGAAGCCGGAGCTGGAGTCGTCGGGCGGCACAGGAGCGTGGCGTGAGCGCATTACTTCAGCTCAAGGAGCTCTGCGGGCAGCCCTGGCCTGATGCTAATGCCTATTGGCAGCTAATGGTGCGCCGGGCCGGGAGTGTTGGCGGCGCGCTGCCACGGGACTTACAGCAGGGGGCGCTGTGGAGGAGGGTGTGAGAGGGCAGGGAGGAGGGAACGGAGAGAAGGGTGTGTGTGTGTGTGTGTGGGTGTGTGTGGGCGTGGGTATTCTATGTATGTTCTACAACAAAGAAAGATTCTTCCGAACATAGACACACAC
>NC_084996.1:10051232-10053732 GCF_963854185.1 Sardina pilchardus | reverse complement strand
GAGAGATAGCAATAAATAAAAAGATGGAAATGACGTTGGAAAAGGAGAGACTTTGTGACAGTGAGGGGGCGGAGGGGGAGACAGTTGAGACACGAGCATTTGGAACCTTTCACAGCAGCCATGCCTCTCTGACTTCTCATCAGAGAGCACACACACACACACACACGCACACATACACACACACACGCACACGCACAGACACACACACAGACACACACACACAGACACAGACACACCAAACGCAAACAGGGCTGAGCTTGGCTAAACATGCTTTCTTACCTCACACTATTACAACCCCCCCCCAACCTACACAACCATCACACAATCTCTCTCTCTCTCTCTCTCTCTCTCTCTCTCTCTCTCTCTCTCACATACACACACACACCAACACACACACACACACGCACACACTCCAATCACAAGCCCAGCTGTGCGGGGGTTAGAAACGAAGCTCTGGGCGAGGCCCTGATAACATCATCTAAGGAGCACGGCGAGTGAGTGAGCGAGCGAGGGAGCGAGGGGAGAGCGGTGAGCTCTCGGGGGAAACACTCAGCCTCGCTTTGCCCTCGTCTCACCTAATTTGTCTGGGAAATTGGCCAAAAGGAATCACAGTGATGAACTGCACTGTGCCGTGGCAGCTTGGCCGCTACAACCAAACTGCCATCAACTCGTGTTTTAAAAATGTCCCACCACCTACAAAAAAGGAGGAAGAGGAAGATGCTCAAAAGATGCAAAGATCCAAGAGGTGAATCTAAAACTATCATATAGATGTTTGCACGGTATTCTACATTTAATGTGTCTCATGGCTGCATAGCCCCATTTGGTGAAGGGCCAAAGAGGACTAAACTAAAAGTCTCCTCTTTAGAAGCTGGGTAACAAATATGTGACACGTCAGACAGGCACATTCTTAAAAAGACATTCAAAACCTACAGCATGTGGATGAGCTGAATCCGTTTCAAGCCAAAACACATTGCCCCCAGTCGGAGGAGAAATGATAAATGCTGCATATGTGTGTCCTAAAGAGTGCTGAAGATGGAAAAAATCTTACACACACACACACACACACGCATGCACACACACACACACACACTTCACACACTCACACACTCACACACTCACACACACACACACACACACACACACACACACACTTCAGCCTCGAGGCAAATCTCATTCTTAAATTATCTTGCCCCCCCCAGGGGAGTTCATGCACAAAGCGATTCAGCAATCCCCACCTGCCAATATCCAATAGCAACCCCAGAGGTCTAATCCCTCAGAGGCTCACGGCCACAGGAGCTGACATCATCAGGGTCGGAGGTCAGATATTGTTTGCTCGCCGGGCCTAAAGGGCACCGGGCTTCCTCCGAGGGGATAATGGCGGTGGGGTCAGCTCTCAAAAAGCCAGATTTACGGACGAGGTCATGTATGCAGTTATCTGAGGTAACATAATAGAACATATATGATTAAATCCCCTTCTTAGCCAACACACACACAAACAAACACACAAATGCACAGGGTAAATACACACACATGTGCGCGCGCGCGCACACACACACACACACACACACACACACACACATCCTGTTATTTTCCATTAATCTCTGCTCCAAGGAAATGGCTTGGGACCTCTTGGATTAATTCTTGGAATGTGGGGGATGGAACTGGATGGAATGGAACAGATTAGCCAAGGGCAAGAGGAAGGAAAGATGGATGGATGGAAGGATGGAAGGAAGGGTGGAATTTCTCTTTTCAATCTACCTTCCTACATTTTCAATCTCTTCTCATCTCTCTCATCTACAGTAGCTCTCTCTCACCACCATTTTCCTCCATGTCCCTTTCTAAACACTCCATCTCTCTTCCACTGTCTCCTACCCCATCACTCTCACTCACTCACTCTCCTCTCCTCATCTCTCTCTATCTCACTCTCCCTCCATCCCACCCTCTCTCTCTCTCTGACATCCTATCACTCTCACTCACCATCTCTCCCTTGTTTTCTCACTCTTTCCCCATTATTAGTCTAACTCCCCATCCCTCTTTCTCTCTCTCTCTCTCTCTTTCTCTCTATCACTCCTTCTCGCCTCTCTCAGTGGTCATCTGGCCAGGAGGCTGAGAGGGGAGATTACAGGACATCAGGAGGAAGACGAGGATGAGGATGAGGATGAGGATGAGGATGGCTGAAGAGGGATGAAGCAGCCACTCTCCAGCCGTGGCCAAGAGGCAGTTTTGAGGGGCTCCATGAGCTGAGGAGTGACCTCTCCGTGGAGTGTCCAGCCCGTGCTCACCCATCCAGCTGACCGCCACGCCTCCCCTCTCCACAACACACCACAGCTCTCTCTGGCCGTCATCATGCGCTTCCTGCATTCAATCGATTCTCTCTCACTCCAGCACATACCCTCCCATTACACACACACACACACACACACACACACACACACACACACACACACACACACACACACACACACACACACACACACACACACACACACACACACACACA
>NC_084996.1:10041232-10043732 GCF_963854185.1 Sardina pilchardus | reverse complement strand
TAATTAATTGTCAGATTTGGGGGGCCTCTCTGTGGGGTGGATGAACGTAAATCCAGGGCGAATCGGAAAATGAAGCCTTTCTGGCGGCACCAGGGGGCTGGTTGCCAGTTCTATTAAGTCCCTAGATTTTGTAATTGTCTTTCCTCGGGGTATGACCCAGTCACAGGCTGATTCTTCGGTGATATTACAAATTGGAATGAATGTTTGATACGGTCCGTTTAAAACAAATATTGCAAATGGAAGAAAAAAAATGTTAATGTAGTAATGTGAAAAATGATCTTGATCCTGGTAAAATAATGAAATGTCTATTTAACTAGCTTCTGCTAAGTGATGAAGTCTGTGGCCTGCAATAGAAAAGGAAACCAGTAATAGGTTTGTACAGTGGTTTGTATAGGTTTGTATAGTGGCTCAGCTGGCTTAACAGCTTTAGATCTCTCAGGGCTGAAGAGCAGAGGGATTGAATTCAGGCAATTTCCCATCTTTTGTCTCATTATTTCCAATTTATGCTGTACTTCAACAAATGTATTTCAGTAGACTGGCTAAAAAACAAACTAGGTCTCCCTGTAGATCTTTGTGTGTGTGTGTGTGTGTGTGTGTGTGTGTGTGTGTGCTGGGAATAGAGGCGGGAGCTGTTGATGAGACTGGTATATTTGGACTGGCAATCAGAGATTCATTCAAAATGGCTGCTGCTGAGGGAGTGTGGGAAAGGTGCCTTATTTTAAACTTTCATCATCAGTATGTATGTTATAGTACACAGGCCTTGGATGAGATATGCATCATGTTCCTGCTTAGTTCATAGCACATGGAGGTTGCAGTACGTAGCTACAACTCATATAACATTTTGCATAGGAGCAGCCTTTTTATGCTATGCATCCATTGTAGCCTGATACACTGGAGCAGACCTGCATGTATGAACTTCAAATTGGCTGCATATTCTCATAATGGATATTGTATGCTAAATTAATATTTCAATTTGTGACAGGTTCTAATATACAATATCTACACTATAGGCTCACTCCAAGTGAATGGACCACAGGTGGCAAAACTGTATCGTATATTCTTTTCTTTTTTGAGACCTACAGTATAGTCTATAATTACAGTTTGCAAGGTAGGCTACCGTGCCGAACTTTGCCTGAAGAACATTCTGGAAGTGGGTCGAGCACACTTCTAAAGTACAGCCAGTGGAGAACACTATTCATTAGGTTACTCAGCAGCGCCAGCGACTGTTCAAACAGTACCTGTAGTGAAATATCAAATGCTATTTTAGGAGCACACTTTCATATAGCAAACTACTTTGCAAGCAGTTTGTCATATAATAGATTGCCAATATCTGGTGCAAGAACCACTGCCATTTGGAAACAAGGCTTTTTCTTTATCTTTAAGGTTCTCTGAATTGTATGTCTATAGTTGTGTATGACATTCCACAACATCATGTTTTATCATTTGCAATAATGCTTACTGTTTTATTTTGTATTGGTGTTTTGGTTATGCTTGATGTTTTTACTCGCCAACATCAAATGATCATTTTGGTGGATCCAAAGGAAAGACAGTATCACAGCTGAAATGATTTCTTTCTCTGATAATAATGTTCTATGCATAGCTTCAGGATAGTGCAGCAATGCCCTGATTAAAAAAAATAAAAAAAAATTGCTTCATTGACTTGCACTTCAACTATTCTACATTTCAAACCACATTACAAGCATTCAAGTTGTATTCTTTGGACTATTACCCTCGAGCATTTTTTAATAATCTACTAAAAATTCATTAGCTGTTCGGTGTCTGCTGCAAAGGAGGAACTTTGCGACCCTTAAACCACCTGACTCGTTGGTAATAGAAGGTAGCAGCGCACATACTAAACTGGTGTGATAGTGTTGGTCCTCCCCTCTGGGAAGCCCAGCTTCACACTTCGTCCACCCCACCAGAGCTGCTGACACACATCCCACAGATGTGCTTCACCCCTTCACCAGGTCCAACACACGCGGTGTCCAGGCCGTCACCAGGTCAGTCACAGAGGGTCTCTCACCTATCCTGGAGGTCACTCGTAAAAGACGTACGTCCGAAACAGATGTACTGTACTCCCGAAAGGTCTAGCAGCACCTGCCCACTTCTGACACCAATGTGTTTGTGTGACAACCCAATCTAGGTCTCTGGAGCACCGCAGAGACACAATGTGGGCAGTTCGCCAGTGTGCCTGACAGAGGGACAAAATGGAGGTGATGAAACAGATATCAGACAGTATGACTGTGTGTAGTAATGTTTGTGTGTGTGTGTGTGGGGGGGGGGGGGGCATGAATATAGTGTCTTGCAATTACTCAAACATGCTGAATCACAAACCACACTCAAATCCAATTTTCTTGAACACCAGAGAGGGAACAGAGATGGAGGAGTCAGGAGAGAGCATGGGGACTAAATAAATCTGTGTGTGTGTGTGTGTGGGTTTAGTTTTTTTGCACATGTAAGCATGGGTGTCTAATAGCCCATGGGAGATATTGAGAGAGTC
>NC_084996.1:10028732-10036232 GCF_963854185.1 Sardina pilchardus | reverse complement strand
TAAGCCTACAGTATATGCCACCAACAACTACTCATCAGAAAAGAAATGAGAAACAATCATACTGCGTCACTACACAACAGAGAAGAAAGTAAGACCCTCTGGGGATGTACTCACAGTGCTTGTGTCAGGCGGGCACTCTGTGGTTGATCCTCACTGATCCTGAAACACTGAACGCTCAGGGGTGAAGGGGTCAGGGGTGAGGGGTTAGGGGTCGCTCATTCAGACAGCAGCAGATTCTGTGGAAGGACCTGGGTTGGACCCACGACTGCAAAAATGATGGACAGGGTGGCGAAATTAAGCTACTGATCGGCCATATTGGCAAGACTGGAGCTAGAGTCTCAGTATTTCTGGGAGTCAAAGTATGTGTGGCAAACAGGAAATTGGCTAAATATGCCGATTTGTTTAAATAGTTATACCGTATTTGCTTAAATATCCACTATTTCTTACACTCCTTTAAGTGTAACTTTTTGTATAGCGTCCACTGTCCACTGTCTAACTGTCCACTATTTTTTGAACAGTCAATAGGTTGGACCCGTCCAAGAACTGCTGTCTGGGGCCCAGAGGGCTGAAAGGATATGGGCTGCACACCATGCGGATGCACCAGCTCCGCGGGAAGGTGGTCTGCTTGAGGCAGAAGAAGACGACGGGCGCCAGCTCCGGGAAGGGCACCACCAGCGTGCTCAGGTCGCTGCTCACGTCGTCCGCCGGGCCGCCCACTTCCTCGATGATGTCGTCCGCCTGCGTCGGGCCGTAGTCCTCGCAGAGCCCCGCCCCCGACTGGGACACACCCAGTGGCACGGGACAGTCCTCGGTCGTCATGGCGACGCAGCAGCAGTAGCAGCAGCAGCCTAAAAAGTAAGGGGAGGAGGGGGGGGGGGGGGGATTAAATGGGTGTCAGGCTCCAACACATGTAACATTAAATCACAACTGCCCACTCTCACCAGCCAAACTGCTCCTGGCCATACAGACTTTTTTTTAATAACAGCGAGGAACCCACGACTTCTCAGTTTTGTTAGTAACACAATAACTGCACCTGCACTCCAACCCATTTAGCTCCGAATAGATCCCTTGAGAAAACTGAAAACACAGCATTGCAAGAGGACTTCCTCCTCAAACAACATTATTGAATAATTAAAATGATCATTAAAAAGCGTTTTTGTCATCTCTGTTGCCATTGCCTCGCCTTCAGCAAGCAGAGTCTCAGCAGCATGTTGTTGGTAAATTAACTCATTCCGCTTCCGCTGGGCTTTTTTATTGGCAAGGTAAGATTGAAGCGGCTGTCCGCCACTCGGCTCTTGTTCTCGGTGTGAGGGTTAGGCTGCTGCTTCTCCACCCCACACTGTTAGCGAGTTACTTTACCTAGCCCTGTGCACATCCATTAAAATTAATAAGCCACTCTGTTTCTGTTCCAGAACACCAATTCCACCTGCTGTCAGCGTTGCTGTGGTGATGAGCTGAATCTAAGTCAGCGGTTTCTCCTGCCTCTGTTGCCAGTGCTGAAGTGACAAGAGTCCCCCCCGCCACTGCCACCCTCCTCCACCCCCCATCCCCCAGCTCCCCTCCAGCATCCCAGCATTACAGAGCCAGCGCCCGTCTCTCTGGATGGCTCTAAACTGGCCCAGCTGCCACAGATGGAGAGAGAGAAAGAGAGAGAGAGAGAGAGAGAGAGGGAAGGAGAGGGAGAGAAAGAAAGAGAAGGGTGGAGAATGAGGATTTGGATTTTCTCTCGCTTCAATGCTGCATGCTGCCCCTGCAGTATTTCAAAATGTCGCTCTATGTCTCCAACTTTGTCTCCAACCCTGTATTTGAAAGGCATCAGTGACACACACACACACACACACACACACTCTTTCTCTTTCTATCTCTCACACACACTATACAGAACTCAGACAAAACATGCTATATTCTGGTTTGTCATGTTGTTGGGTGCACAAACCCACACTCAAACAAACCAATATATGCAACACTTCATTACTCGCAGAGTAATGTAGCTGTTTACCTCCCCATAGACCCACTCACAGAAGTATATCCGACTGTCATATTTACACACTGTGAATGTGTGTGTGTGTGTGTGTGTGTGTGTGTGTGTGTGTGTGTGTGTGTGTGTGTGTGTGTGTGTGTGTTGTGAGGGAGTGAGTGAGTGCGTGAGAGTGTGTGTATTTTATGTTCTGACAGCACCTACTCAAATTGGCAGATTCTCTAACCCTGGTCTGAGTGTGACTTGAAGGGATTTGGGAGAGCTGCAGCTCTTAGTGCAGACGAGGCTCTTAGTGGCAGAGCAGCAGTGCTTCAGCGAAGCTAATTCATCATAGCCTGGAACCTTTTACCTGTTTGATCCAGACAGACAAGACACACATGCACACACACAAACACACACACACACACACACACACACACACATACTTTGCTGCTGTCCCTAACATTCAGAGGGAGAAAAGTGTGCTAATGTGAGTGTGGTGTGTGTGTGTGTGTGTGTGTGTGTGTGTGTGTGTGTGTGTGTGTGTCTGCTTGGCTAGAAATGTACCCTTGAGGCAAGAGGCATTCCATCCTTGCCTGCACCTTCTCAGACATGTCCTCTCTACCACGCCACACGACATCTGGAGACCTGAGCG
Organism: Sardina pilchardus; assembly: GCF_963854185.1. Taxonomy (NCBI): domain Eukaryota; kingdom Metazoa; phylum Chordata; class Actinopteri; order Clupeiformes; family Clupeidae; genus Sardina; species Sardina pilchardus. Next base: position 10,033,620 of record NC_084996.1, on the reverse strand, counting down.
GCGAAGGATGTGACAATCATCATCACAAAGAGGCCCCCTGCAAGCCAGCAGTGTGATTCTTACATTGGTCCACTCCCAATGGACTCGTCACGTCAGCAGAATTCATGCGTTCTCTTTTCTTTGCTATTCGTTTTGACATCACATTCACATCCCCAGTAGTATGGGCTACCAAATGTAACAAACCTTCTTACATGTGTTGGTGGTCATTTGTAGACAAAAAAAATGACATGATGGTGTTACATGGTTATGTAATAAGTGAACATGTTCTGGCTATGTGAAAAGGTCTGTTACACTTTGAGCTTCATTCAAAATGAGATACTGTAACAGTAGATAACGCAGTAGGCTATATAGATGGCATAATATTAAAACTTGTTTTTGAGAGACTCTCCTGGGCAAGTCAACAAAACAGAGGTGAGGAAAAGTGCAGAGACAGGGGAGGGTGGTGAAGTGCCATCTTGGAACTCATACAGTACAGCACATGCCACGTATTTTAAAATGGTACCCTGCCAAACCACTGGAAGCTGTGGGCCTGACGACGTCTTACATATATGTTAGCACCAATGGCTATAAAATGAAAAGACATCCTCATATAAACCGTTCATAAACAACCTTATGCGTAAACTATGCTTGTAATGTCCGACACCTCACCTCACTTTCATTTTTGTGCTGACGCTTTCACTTCCACAGCAATTCAGCATTCACTTTACAGCAGCAGGTAGCAGCGGCACCGGGGACATTTGGCTCCGTCTCAGCTTAATTTGGAGTGAGGGGAAGTTGTGCCGTATTAAGGCCATTTCGTCATGACGTCGGGATTAGATCTGTCTGCAATCTTGCGCGAACGCCCATTAAAATGCATTTTTTATGAAGCTCAGCAAACTTATTAGTTACATACTTTGAGGCTGTTCACGTTTACCGGCTCATGTGCTCCATTTGGGACTCTTGTGCTCACACAACACAATCGCGAGCTGCGGAGAGGCGGCAAACAGCAGGCAAGCAGTAATTTAATGACTTGCGAGGAGAATGTTACAGAGACATTTTAGAACCGAAAGTGCCGTCATTGCAAACACATAAGCGGGCAAATTCGGTGCAGCTGCACCAGGCGAGAGAGGACTCTTTGGTGGCTGTCACGAGCCGTGAAGGAGCGGGTAATTTGCACAGCATAGTCCTTCAGTGTTAAAGACACCCCTTGACGCCCCACACGGCCAATGTTCCGCCAGCGGAACACGTACGCATAATATGCATTTCTTCGTGTCTCCTTTAATTGGGGCGAGGTCGGTGCTCACCACCAGTGCTATGGAGGCAAAAGAAACTTCAATATCTCATTGCGGCGTAGAGTGTAGGCCTATCAACTGAGGATGTGATGCGTAAACCAAAGAAGTGCAATTCAGTTGGTTTATATACGGAGGGTATGTTCAGTATGGTATCAGGCAATAAGCTAAAGAGTATTTTCTCTCAAAATGTACCAAGGCATGGTCAAGTAAACAACAAGAATCTATAGTTTTGCAGTTGCAGATCATGGAAACAACTGGACAAAATTGTTTAGCCTACTGGCTAGTGTTCTGAAGTGAACATTTCAGACCGGGTAGGCCTACCAACAAAAGTATTGGTCTCTCTCATCTGTCTTTCTCTATCTCTCAATCTCTTTCTCACGCTCATTCACCTCAAAGTGACAACATAACAGTACAACATCCAATAGTTCGTACAAAAAGAGCATCTCTTTCATTTTTTCACTCTCCCTGTCCATCTCCATCTATACCCTTCCCATGTAGCCTCATGTAACATTTCCTCGGAGTGAGACCTCAGATCCTTTTCATCCCTCCCCTTTCACTCCTGTCCTCCTCCTTCGCTCCCTCTGTCTCTCTGTCTGTCTGAAAAAAAGAAGATCCATAATTCCTTTCATCTGCAACTTCCTCTATCCTCATGTCACTTATGCCCTCCCCTCCCCTCCCTCTCCATCCCTTACCCAACCCCTTCCTCCACAAACGGACCCTCATAATGAGTTATGTCAGAGTGGCCCTCCAGAGAGAGTGGGTGCGGGTGGATTAAAGTGATTTGTAACTACCGTCATTGTAATCTGTTCCTACAGCATTAGCGAAACATGAGAGAAGGCTAGGCTAGGCCAGGCCTCTCACTGGTGCCCTGACTCTTGGGTAACGACGTTAGCATCGAAGCGCCATTACCTACCTAACTACATCCCAAGTGATTCCATTCAGTTACTGTACAGTATGTTAGCAGACAGACTGTTCACTTTTTTAAAAGTCGGTCAAGCGCATTCCACTGAAATTAGTGACAGCAGGGAAAGGAGGACATTGAGAACTTCAGATGTCCTCTTGAGAAGTGAGGAAAGTTCTTTCTTTCTTTCACTTTTGTCCACTTACTGCAGCGGTATCTCAGGGTGAACATATTTTGAATTTAATGTGATATCTGAGAATGTGTGTCTGAGACAGATGGCATGGCTCTAGGATTGTAATTGAATGATTTACTGTGTGACCCTTTGTCTTTCTAGATGGATCCAGAGGTGAGAAGCTGGGAGATCCAATAATGTTGACAATGATTTATAATTAGTGCCTTGCAGCCAATCAATGTCTTTCTAACAATGAATGGCACACTTAGGTCTCTCTAGGTCATTAAATCTCCCCCTATAGTGGGAGGTTAATAATGGACAACAGCTATACAGTCTAGGCGGGGCAGGGAGAGACTGAACACATAAAAATCCAGCGAAGCATTGGAGGCTATAAATTAAACATTTGCTCTCTAATTAAGAGAGAACACAGCCTTCCATACTAAATACCTATAGGTCCCTGACAGAAACTGGGTGTGAAAAAGACATGTCATGAATTTCTCAAGGTGGATGGTCAGCAGCACACCCTAAAATCCCCAGCCGGCGTCATCCTCATCCCGATACCCTAAACTCCATAGAATACTCCCACCTTCCAAATAGTTTGTGTGTAGCTGTCAGTGTGTCTCCCACTCCTCCGCCACAGGGGGAGTCTGTCTCCGTGGCGTTTCCTGTGATTGACAGGTGGCACAGCCGGAGCACTGCGTCACACTTAGTGCGGCGCTGCCCAGTCGCACTGCTAACAAGCTAACCGGGCTACTGCTATACCAGACTGACAATCTGGCTTGTCTGCAGGACCCCTGACACAGCATTTACCATAAAATCAAGGCTTGTAATACAACACGACACTTCTTTTGTTTTATACCGCTTTTAAAACCGGCATGTTGGCATCAAGTGTAACGACACAAGTCCTTTTAACAGGGTTTTTAAAAAGCATAATAAAATGCTCATTGCTTTGTCTAGCACCTTTTTTAAAGATGGCACAGCATGAAATAAAAGAGGACGGAGGAGTGAAAAACGAGTGTTTTTGCGAGGAGGGTGAAATGGAATGTGGCACAGAGAGAAAGGGATGACGACATCAGAGGGGAAAGGCAACACAGCCATCTATTCTGATGGTTTAGCATCTGTTCTTGACTGCCGTGATTCATCCATCTAATCTTTTTTCTTTCTATTTTGGTTTGTTTCTATTTTGGATTTCTTTTTGCTTGCTCCATGTCTTTCTTTGTATCTCTCTCTCTCTCTCTGTCTATCTATCTATCTATCTATCTATCTACCTCTCTCTCTCTCTGTCTGTCTATCTAACTACCTGTCTATCTGTCTTTATGGCCGTGTGTCTGTTTCATGCTGTAGATTACTGAGAAGACTGTGAGTATGTTGTGTTTGTGTAAGGGGGGGAATAAGGGAACTTTGAGAGACACATTCTCCCCCATTGTGAAGCATGAGGTCCACAGCATGACGATCATGCAAAAGCAGCAGAGGGGCACCGGAGGGAGAGGGGCACAGTAAGAGCATGTGGGCAGTGCTGAGAGCCCGCCTGCCTGCCAGCCTGGCTGCCCATCCATGCCAGTTCATGCCGGTCTAGGGCTTTACTTCAAACAACTGTACCTGCACGTGACTGAGCTCTCTGAGCTTGTGCTGTGTGTGTGTGTGTGTGTGTGTGTGTGTGTGTGTGTGTGTGTGTGTGTGTGTGTGTGCGTCTGTTGCGCATCCCTACAGTATGTGTTTGTATGTATCTATACCATATAGATTTGTGCGCTAACGTGTGTATGGATTTATGGGCTGTGTGTGTGTGTGTGTGTGTGTGTGTAAATCTGTATTTGCAAGTGTGTACACACTTGTCCATGCATGAGCATCAGTGTGTTAGAGACAGACAGTGTGCATCTGTGTGTGTGTGTGTGTGTGTGTGTGTGTGTGTGTGAGCGAAACATGAGGGCTCCCTGTCCGCATATAAAACACTATCTACATCTAAATCACTGTCAGGACCAGAGGCCCTGGAGAGGCGATAGCAGGGCAGAGTGGAGAGATACAGAGAAATTTCAATGGACTGCCATATCCACAGAGGCCTCTGCGAAAGAGAGAGAGGGAGGAGAGTGAAAAAGAAGGGGAGGAAAGAGAGATGGAAGAGTGAGTGATGGATTGAACGAGAGAGGACAGGAAAGAGAGAGCAAGAGAGAGAGAGAGTGGTGTGCATGCTGCCACCTCTGTGCTAGCGTCGTCTTACTGCTCAGTGTCAGAAGCCCACGTGGCCCGGATCACAAAGCGGCTTTATGTTGGAGAAACGGACCGCCACCGTGAAGCCATAATGGGATGACACACACGCATGCACGCTCACATCATATCACACACCCTACAGTAACTGTCTGTAACATTCCACCAGGATGAGTGCATACATAATACACACTCACCCATATCACACACTCACACTCATATCAACCTAATAAACCTACACACAGATATACTGTGCGTTATATACATCCATAGATGCCAGAGTTTGACGTATTGACCTTATGCATTGGTATGCTAGCATGCACACAGGCACACACAGACATA
>NC_084996.1:10023732-10026232 GCF_963854185.1 Sardina pilchardus | reverse complement strand
TGTTGCCATGGCAACCAGGTGTCTGCTTGGCCCTGGCGAGGGGACGAGGGGGGTAGAGAGGGAATCTGCAGTGCAGATCCGAGGCCTAAACTCCACCCTCCGAGTCTCCAGAAATGGCCGGGTGCAGGTTCCTCTCGAGCGCGCCGCACGTCGCCCGCGGAACAGACGCGCAACACTTAGCAAACACACGCTATCGTTTGTTCCTCGCGCGCGCAGGACGCACAGCGAATATAATCACAATCTGTGATGAACAATGGATTTTGCTAGGCAACGCTGAGAAAAAAGAGAGCTGTGTCATAATCGGCTCCGCGGTGGCGAAAGGGTTTCGCTGCTGGTGTGCGCGGTGGTAATAGAAAAACAATGGAAACCAAATTATCAATTTTCAGTAGCAGAGTGTGCCGCTCTCATTTTCGATATTGGTGATATGATGGTCATATAATGTTTGTAGTGTATTTAACTTTTCATATTAACTCTTCTGTATCCGAATTTCAATGCTCTTGCAAAGGCTCGCTCATGAAACTTTCATGTAGCCCCTTGAAGCTGAGGCACCTCCATTTAAAGAGGCCATTACAGACAGCATGACAGCATGTACTGTAAGAGGGGCCAACTCCATTCTCTCTCTCCAAACCAGTCCTCTCATCTTCCCGCTCCTGTGGCACCACCACACACTGTGAGCCTGTGGCCCTCGCTGGCTAATCATTTCATTACATTAAGCTCCTCTCCACCGCCACCCCCCTGGGCTCCTATGTGCCATACTCTGCTGCATGTGTAATGTTGGGATGGTATGGCCCGTCATGGTATGGCCTCGCTCAGCAGCACAGGAGTCCATAATTACAAGCCATCACTGCGGATTACACTAATACGAGACATTAGAAAAGAGTCACATTGCCATTCCACAAGACGCCCATTCACTGCCCCCACCCTCTCTCTCTCTCTCTCTCACACACACACACACACGCACGCACACACGCACACACACACATCACATCACAAGCGTCTGCGTCCCCGCTCAGTCGTCTGTCCGGGGTTCTGAGCCGGAGTTACAGCCTCGGTGGTCAGTCAGTCGGCGTTCGGGGCTGCCAGGCCAATTAGCCTTCAGAGGCGACGGAGATTAATGGCCGGAGCCCGCGGAGCGGCGCAAGCTAATGGCCTCGCCGTCGGCGGCCGAGACGAGACGCAGCGACGAGGAACCCGAGTCCTTCGGTGTCAGTCAAGCGGTCGGTCTGCAGCGGTCTCTCCCACCAACGAGCACACAGTACAGACTTGCTGGTGAAGATGCTCGTTTTTTGTTATTTCAGCGTTGCATATCTTTTGCACGTCAATTATACTGACTGTATGGGGTACATAATGCACGTGAACATGGTGGTAGATAGCAGGTCAGTTTATGGAACCGTCCACATTTGTATGGTGTCATGGTGAGAACTCTTAAAAAGTGTCCAAATCATGCGGCTTTGTCCTCAAAAGTATCTCTGAGAAGTGCAGCTGGAGGACTGGGCATATTCATTCAAACATATTTGTTGTTTTCCTTGCATATCTTTTGCACATCATGTATATGTGCTACATAGTGCATGCGGACATGGTGGTGGAGTGGTCAGTTTATAGGACTGAGAAACAAGAAAAGAGAAAGATCCACACACCGGAGAGCTTCCAATAAAGTTCCTTTTTTTCCTTATTCAGTTACATTGCAAGCCCTTACGGCTCTTCCTCAGACTTTTTATAGGGCTGTCCACATGTGTATAGTTCAAGAAGAGTAGCTGTGTGCACATCCCACCTTGCAGGTGCAGGACAAATGGAGAGTAACTATGGAAGGAGAAGTAATGTCCGCAACACTGATAAATGCTCCCGGTTAACCGGGAGCATTTATCAGTGTTGCGGACATTACTTCTTCTTCCACATGTGTATAGTGCCATGGTGAGAGAGAGAGGATCACACTCTAAAAAAAGAGTTAAAGTCATGCAGCTCTGTCTGCAAAAGTATCTCTGCCGAAGTGCAGCTGCGGGACTTGGGTTGGGCATATTAATTCAAATATATTTGTTTTCCTTGATGAAAGCGTTGTGACATTTCCAGATCATTCAACAATGAAGTGTTTTGCTTTGCAGCCCCAGGATTTGTAATCAAGAGAAAACACAAGCATCCAACTCATCAGCATAAAAAGGTGGCCCTGTCTGATGATCAGTCATGCTGAATCATCTGGATCACATTGGCATTCATGTATTCCACAGACAGCTTGCTTGCTTTTGACCAGAGGAGATTTTCAACTGAATCTTTTTTTCCGGAAGTTGGTCATCTTGGTTACCAAACGCTGCAAAAATTATGTCCATCAAGGGGGGGGGGGGGTCAATAAGCTTCTCTTTGGTCCACGAAGCCCCCCACACGCCAGTCTTCCTCTTCAACCCAATCACGTCACACTTTCTTTTGTCCCTCGCGGGCTTCCATCCTGCCTCTTTTGACGCCTGCAGTGCTTTCCCCCCCATGCAAATCAGCTGCCTGAGGCGAGGCA
>NC_084996.1:10011232-10016232 GCF_963854185.1 Sardina pilchardus | reverse complement strand
GATGACGGAGGACAGGAGATAGAGAGAGAGAGAGAGAGAGAGAGAGATGGGGGCAGTGGAGAGGACAGGAAAGGGTAGAGAAGGGGCCCATAAAGCGGAATTTAAGACAGACATAAGAGAAGAAAGGGAGAGCGGCTGCTGATGAAAGAGAGAAGGAGAGAGAGAGTGATGGAGTAAACAGCCGAACAGAAGTGGAGAAGTACACAAGGGATGCACAACAGCAGGCAGGCAGAGAAGGAGGGAGGGGGGTGGTGGGGATGGGGGGATGAAAGAGGTACTAGTGAAGAAAACAAAATGAAGGGAAGTGGGGAAACTGTGCTGGGGAGAGGGGTGGTCGAAGGAAGGAAGGAAGGAAGGAGGAGGGAAGGGAGGTAGAGAGAGAGAGAGAGAGAGAGAGAGAGAGAAAGAGAGAAAGGGAAGAGAATGTGTCAGTTCTTACCCCTATAATCCACAGGGGTGCTGTTCCCCAGGGATGGGGGTGGGTTTCTCCACAGCAGAAAATAGCAACCGTTTTTACATGGTCTATTTAACCATGACTGCCCCGAGATGACAACAGATTAGCCCGTTTCCCTAATCACTTACTGGGGCCCCCGCACCCCATCGCTCACGGTGGGGGGGTCACTCTCCCCCCCCCCACCCCCACCCCACCCCACCCCACCCCAGAAGACCAGGAGGGGGGCTATCAAACCCAGGGGCCTTGAGTGCAGTACTTCTTGCCAAAAACTTTCTCTGTGTGCGCCCTCCCTCTGGGGTTACTGCTGAAACTCTCAGCGCTCTCAGCTGAAAGCCAGACACTAGTAATTAACTGGAGGCACTATTAATCAGCACCACGGACAGCGACTGAAGCCTTCTCTACACAGGGACGAGGAGCCGGAGGAGCTGAAGGATGTGGCCACACTGGATAGCAGAGGGAGAGGGGGAGGAGGAGAGGGAGAGAGAGAGAAAGAAAGAGAGAGAGAGAGAGAGAAAGAGAGAGAGAGAGAAAGACTGAAGCCTTCTCTACACGGGGACGAGGAGCTGGAGGTGCTGAAGGATGTGGCCACACTGGATGGCAGAGAGAGAGGGGGAGGAGGAGAGGGAGAAAGAGAGAGAGAGAGAGAGACAGAAAGAGAGAGAGAAAGAAAGACGGAAGCCTTCTCTACACGGGGTCGAGGAGCTGGAGGTGCTGAAGGATGTGAGCCCTATAGGAGCTCACACTGGATGGCAGAGAGAGAGGGGGAGGAGGAGAGGGAGAGAGAGGGAGAGAGAGAGAGAGAGAGAGAGAGAGAGAGAGAGAGAGAGAGAAAGAGAGAGAGGGAAAGAGAGTGGGTGGACAATATGGGGTCGAGAGGGTGTGTATATCTCCCTCTTAGCCAGGGCAGTTGTGAATGGATATGAGAGCACAACATTCAAACAATCTTCACTGACCCATCCTACCAGGACCCTCTCCTTACCAGGTCTCAGGGAGTAGAGAAGAGGGTGCGCATACAGTCTACAACAAAGTGTTTTGGTCTTAAACATCCAGGAAAATGGGTTTGTATATATGTATGTGTGTGTGTGTGTGTGTGTGTGTGTATGATTTAGTATGGTGATACAGTGACACAAAATACTCTCCATCGAACCAGTTTTAGCATTTTTAGTTCTGGGCGAAAATAGTCCACTTTTAATTTATGTCCCCGGAAGACAACAACACTACGGCTGAAGGTGACCAGCATGTTCAGTTCACAGCTGAAATTAGGCTAAAACTTGACTTCCCCCATCGGGGCCCTTTATAGTCCTGTGGGGAATGAGCGTATCATCAAACATCTGTGCCCACGGCGCCACAGACACACACCATTACATAATGACACCATTTACTCATCATGATTACATGGCATGATAAACAAATGGCTCCGTGCCAATCATGCCACGTATGGCAAAGAGACCGACGCGACGTATGTGTGATGTGTTCACTTATCCACGTAGCAGATGGTTTTATCTAAAGTGGTATACAAGTACAAGAAGATGCCAACTCTTGGATATCCTGTGATATAAAGATACCAATAAAACCAACCAGTGTTCTCATGTGTCGTGTAACGGCATACATAAATCCACGGTATATCTCTTTACATCAGGAGCAGTAACTATAGGTTAACCCTATGCTATAAATCTCCCTTTGACTTTGACCTCCCATTATCTTGAAGCCTGTTTGTGCATTTTACGGCACTATCTTTACTTAAAGCGCATTGATTCCTTTGCATTAAATGTGTGGATAGTGGTGATAAAGGGAAAGAGGAGTGAAAAGGAGGAAGAGGGAGAGAGAACGAGAGAGGAAGTGTTCGTCTAATCAGTGGGGTCTTCAGTGGGGGGGTCATCCATCCTCCATCACTGACCCGGCTTCCCTTTCTGATGATAAACATCTACCGCCCTCCCCCATTATTACCGCGCTACTCCTCTCAATCATTTGCGTGCTATCTCTCTCTCTCTCTCTCTCTCTCTCTATCTCTCTCTCTAAGTCTCTCTCTCTTCCTCTTCCTTGTGCTCTCTCCCCTTTTTTCACACCTCTTCGACTCCCTCAATGTGCTCTGTCCATACCGGCTATCTCTTAAAAACATGGACATCATATATAACACCTTCTCTATCTCACTCTCTCTTTCTCTTTCTCACAATCTCCCCAAACACACACACACACACACACACACACACACACACACACACACAAACTCTAACCCTCTCTTCGGTATTCATACAATCTCAGTGCGGTGCCCTCAGAGCCCCAGACATCTCCGTGTCCAAAGGCATGGCCGGTAATTGAATTTACTGTAGAGATGGCAACAACCCAGATTGATTCAGAGAGAAAGAGGGAGAGAGGGAAAGAGAGAGAGAGGGAGAGAGAGAGAGGGAGGGAGAGAAAGAGAGAGAGAGAGAGGGGGAGGCAGGGGAGAAAAGAGTCAAGAGCATGAAGTGGGGTCAGTGTAACAATTAAATTACCAATGCATATAGTCAGTTCAGTGTGACAACCACAGTCAACATGGTGCTGCAACCAGTTGAAGAGTGTGTGTAGAAAGAAGCATGTATACGCATGTAAAACATAGACAGGGTTTCTGTGTGTGTGTGAGTGTGTGTGTGTGTTTGTGTGTGTGTGTGCGCGCGCGTGTGTGTGTGTGTGTGTGTGTGTGTGTGTGTGTGTGTGTGTGTGGTCAGGGATGAGGAAGAGGCCCCCCCCGTCTCTCGTCTGCTCCCCATTACCAGGGGTGAAATTGCACGGCTGTGTTGTGGAGGGGAGGGGGGTGGGACTAATTAACGGCAGTCCTTCAGGGATTAACGCCAGACCTCGGTACATTCAGCCCCGCATTGATGGGAGGCAGTGAGCTCGGATAGATGGAGGAAGGGCACGCCAGAGAGAGAGAGAGAGAGAGAGAGAAAGAGAGAATCAGAGAGAGAGAGAGAGAGAGGACAAGGTAGGCTATTGTTGTTAACTGGTTGTTCTTTGTGTTACAGGTATTTTCTCATTTTCATTTACACATTGTCCTGTCAAAAGTCTAATTTAGAATCTTAAACAGTGTGTTGCATCCAGTACTGTACAGCACCAATGAGAGAACATGAACTACTAGACGAATATTACACAACATCTTCATCACCACCACCATCATCATCACCATCATTCCAACATCACATCAACAGTATTCATGCCCACTGTTATCTTCATCACCATGAGTGTCATTACTGCAGCTCACACCTCCATTATCATCATCATCATCATCTTCATCATCATCGTCTTGATCCCCGTTCTCTTACTCGCTATTTTCATTACTGTCATCAGACCAAACACGGGCCATCATCACCTCTGTGTTCCTCCCCTGCGGCATCGCTCGAACGTGGCCGTGGCTGCCCGGGCGGCCTCTGTGTGAGTGTGTCCCCCGCTAACACCACACACCTGCCATGATGAATCACCCGCCATCAGCCCTGCAGCAATCACATGCTAACACAAGGGCTGACCATGATGAGCCCATTCTCTGTTCTCTCTGTCTTTCTCTCTCTCTTTCTCGCTCTCCCTCTCTCTCTCTCTCTTTTCTCTCTTTCACACCACACACACACACACACACTCACATACACTTAAACACGCGCACACACATAGACACACACATTGACACACAAGCACACACATACACATATAGGTACACACCCACACACTGACACTCAAGTACCAGGGTCAGAGGTTAAGGACCACCTTGCACTCAAGAGTGTCAACCCATTAAAGCTGAAAATGAACTATGTCCTGAGCTGAGCTCTCTGCATATCCACTGTCCATAGACTACCAGCCATGATCATCTCCACAGGTCACAGCAGGCCTGACCTAACATCTAGGCTTTATATCATTACGGTAAGAGTAGGCAATGTATTACGAATACATGCAACTGTCATTTCTATTTTTCTGAAACATTTTTAGAATATTATGGAACATCAGATTGAACACTCACATCCAGAAAACACCCTTCCTCTTCCTTCAGAATCTTTCATGTATTTCTCTGCCTCACGTTCTCTATGTCACAATAAAATATGTTTCATTGTCCTTGTGATTTACTTTTCCTTTTATTTGCCGCGTTCAATAAAGCACCGTAAAGCCAATTATGTCATTAAATGTATATAGCCTACTATTTCATTAAATGGGGTGACACTGTAACCTATGCAAAGCAAATTAGAATGGTAGAATTCTAGCCCACACCATCTCAGAGAGTTTTGACATTTACATTTGACCTATACTCTTGGGTTTTAAAGGTCAGTGTCTAAATGTGTTTGTGTCATACAACATGTGCCGCATCACGTCAAAAACAATGGAATCATTCGGGACCCAAACAAGCGACACCAGAGGTGTGTGTGTGTGTGTGTGTGTGTGTGTGTGTGTGGAGAGCGTTATTTCTAGCTATTCATCCACCAATCTAGTTCCAGTTCCACTACTGTCTACGTCTTAAAGAATCCATGCTCCAGGCTTGTGTTGTTCAAAAGTAGTGCCAGTGTGTCATATCGGATATCATCATGTT
>NC_084996.1:9998732-10006232 GCF_963854185.1 Sardina pilchardus | reverse complement strand
ACAATTCACAAGACTTGCCAAACTGAGTATGATGGGCAGAGAATGGATATATGACAGATAGAGGATATTAGTTATTGGAGTCGTGAGTCTTGATGGACTGGTCTGCATATTGGCAGGCCCAAATAATTACAGCAAATTGTGCCTTTTGTTTTACGACCCTTGAATGTCAGACTTCTGGACATGATATACTGCAGGTATGCAGGCTAGGCATTTTCTTTCCACTAGTTTTCATGTTTCTCGCTTGTTGTTGTCGTGCACCGCTGGGAAGGGCCCTGGTCAAGCTTGTAAAGTCAACTGGAGAGACAATGCAAACCACAAACCAGCACAAACCGACGGATCAATGTGAAGGTCTTCAAAAACACACCAGCCAGCAGTTCAAAGCATAAAGAGGCTTTTTGTTCCAAACATAACACACATTTTGTTGCAATTTCCCGGCATGTTCTCGAGATGAAAAGACAAACAGCTCAAAGATAAAGAGCCTCTGCATTTTCAATCAATACTTCTGTGTGGGTCTCTCCTTTAATGTCCATTTATAGATCTACTTACTGTTAATGCATTATGTGTGTCAATTAATTACTTAGTCAAGACAATGATTCTGGGAGATGACAGGGCAAACTATTCTGGACAGGAAGTGGAGGAAAGCATTCTACTGTATTAGATGTACTTGGGCCAAGGCATCACTATCTATTACTGATTAAGATGTGCCTGAAGTGGCTAATTTTGCAGAGGTTCCAATGAGCATGATCTTTCTCTCTCTCTCTCTCTCTCTCTCTCTCTCTCTCTCTCTCTCTCTCTCTCTCTCTCTCTCTCTCTCTCTCTCTGTGTGTGTGTGTGTGTGTGTGTGTGTGTGTGTGTGTGTGTGTGTGTGTGTGTGTGTGTGTTTTCAATATCAAAGGTAACAAAGTTGAAATTCACAGATTTTAACAGACTTCTGTTGTTATTGTGTTTATCAGTTAGCTTTTCGCTTCATGGTAGCAAATAGACTATTAGACTGTACGAGCAAGGGTGTTACATCACCTCTTTACCTCCCCACTCCACACATCACACACTCACACACACACACACACACACACACACACACACACGCTCCCGCGACCATAAGCGAGCGCGCGCGTGGGCAATTCATGACGGATGAGGTTTCGCAGACATTTTCAGGATATCTTACGTGACGAAACACAAGGGCCGGACAAACACACGCAAGCACACACACACTACACACGCACACGCACACGCGATGTCTTTCTTTCTCGCTCTCTTGCTGCACCCCCCCCCCCCCCCCCCGTCATTTGTTCTGTGATTAGTATGACAAAATTGGTCGATAAAGTAACTAATTGCCATTGTTCAGGATATTGCAACTGAACAAAAATATTGAGATAAAATCGCATCGACTATTGAGAGCGAACAAAGACACAAAATCAACAAAAATAGCATCCACCATTCACTTCACAAACCACTTCCTCAATGCCCTAAGCGCTAATAACCGATCATAAATAGTCTACAGTTAGTTAATGTTCCAGTAGGTATTCAGAATTAAACCAGGCAAGCATACTTGTAGCCTACTTGTTTGCATTTCAGGTATCTCAACACTGGTAATTGGTGACCAAGCTAGCATACAACTTGAAAAACAAGTTTAGGATTTTTGTCATTGATGGGTCATGGGTGCATAACTTCTGATGTGGCACAATGAGAATAATAACCAGTTTAAGAGAAAAAAATCAGATGATATATATAACATGATATTGTAACAAAATATGGGCCTATCTTTCTATGTTTATGACAGAAGTAAATCAGTGTGGGTTTTTTTGTAACTTACCCCTTGTGACATCAAATAGATTTGTAGAAAATGGCTAAATGACGGTAGGGTTGATTTTCATAAGCACCTAAGGAGAAAAACAAATCATGCTCCAATCAAAGTAATACGTCAGTGCACTGCAATCAAAATATCACGGAGATTCATGGTGCAACAAACTGCTCAAGAACATTGGAAGTTTTCACAATTATTCCCTAATGACTTTTCCCTCGGATGCAATCAACGGTACGTCGGTGAGAGCTAACTCCTGAAGCCATATACCGCCTTCGCCGCAGCCAAGGTTGCAAGTCTCTTGAGTCTTGGAAAACCACACTAACAGGTTAGCTTGCGCTCGCTCTAATAGTCCTTGAATTAAGATATGGAAAATCCAAGTTATCCATGCACAAGTAGCAGAGAATGGTAGGAAGAAGCATTTACTGTACCTCCGTTCAGCAATTTCACTGTAAAATCCACGTTTCTTTCCTTCCTTGATGTCAGTAGTTGAGTTTGTTAAAAAAAAAATGAATCCTCTCCACTCCAGCAGGTAAGTATTTCGAAAATATCCACACTTTTGTGGTGAGTAAGATGTGCACCCCAAAACAAATATGTAATTGTGCAGTGATAACGTTTCACATCGTTGAAGCTATATCAGCACATCATGCATCGCTTCGCATGGAGCCTGTGGAGGTCTTCGCTCACTTTGGGTGGGTAGGCGAGGCGCACACAGAACCAAAACGCTCGGTAATCCACAGTGCCGACAATACGATAAACACGGGCTTCTAATCCGAGAACAGTCTTTGTCGGTGCAAAATTCCCCGTTCATATTTCGGACGATAACTTCTCGGGCGCTCTGCGGCTCAAAGACCTACCTGGTCCTCCGCGGCGTGGTCACAGTGCTCTAGCAGGTGAATTCGCATCCTGTCTCACCACCTCAGTGGCACATCAAAAACTCTATCCGAAAGCTATACGCGAGTGCACACAGACTGTCACGCCCGCGCCTGACGCAGAGGGTGTTCGAAGTCGTTTCCACTCGTTTACCTGCACCTGACAAGACGGTTACTTTAGACTGAATCACTTCGTGTCACAAGAACCTGCTCCCTCCTTAACCGGCCATAAGTGTACAATTGTCGGTGATTCGGCGACGACACTCCCAGTTTTTTCGAGAGGCATCTCTTAAGGGGCTAAAGCTAGAGAGTTGGTTTGGTGGAGACTGAGGGGAGAGCAGCTGGAGAGATTATGTGCGCTATCACCGCATTATACATATTGCCTGCCGTCTATCCGCATCGGTGGATCCGGATCTTAGTTGAAACTACAGCGACGGTATGCGCGGTGAAACAATCCCGCACTCATGGAATGACCAATAAAATTGAGGCGACGCACAAAAGCTATCCTGTGCACTGTTTGTCACTGGCAGATTAATCGGTGATGAAACAATAAAAGATGCATATAAGATGATGCCCGCTTTAGGCCTATATTTAATAATCGGGACATTCGGAAATATTTCACCATTTTCATATTTTAAAGGACAGATAGGCAAACCTAACAAACACACACACACTCTCTCTCTCTCTCTCTCTCTCTCTCTCACACACACACACACACACACACACACACACACACACACACACACACACACACACACACACACACACACACACACACACACACACACACAGCTCACAGAGAGTGAGTTTTAAACTAAGAAAAACAAAAACAAAAACTTCACTCCTCCTGTCATAGAAACTTAAGAAACATAAGTGGAGAGAAATGTTCTGAATGTGTTTATTGAAGTCACTGTAGTCAAGACACGGATAGAGTTTAAGTGAGTGCAGCTTGGAATCGTGATCAATGAATTTCAGTTTTCCACACACAATTTTCCCAGGCCTAAACTAAAGTTCAGAACGCACCTTCGATAGTTTGAGAAGCTTCTTAAATATATTAAGTCTTTAATAAAGAGCATACGTTTGCCCATGCCAGGATATGCTTTCAAACAAAACATTTTCCACTCTGTGAATTGCGTTAAGCACCACGGACAGCGATAACTGTCCAAGGTACTGAACTCACACATCAACGCCTCGAGAGTGCAAGTCGACTGGCGATAAATTTCCATTCAGTTGAGGAGTCGCGAGCCATATATCAGACTTAACACAACTCTTCCGTGTTTGAATGTGTCAGGACCTGCCCACATAAATAATGTCATGTATAAATAACATGGACAGAATTCAGGAAAGTGACCTTCAGAGCCGCTGATCATAAACGACGCACTATGGACGCGAAATGTTATTCCAGTGTGACACTAGATATAGCCAGAGATAGACACAAACCACAGATAGCTTTTGATCGCTGTGTGAAGAGCCTGTTATTACCGATTCCTAAGCCACACATCCGTTGTTGAGGCAAGCTGTATGAACAATTGAAGTCAGGTCAGGCTTTTCCATTCATGCTGCTGTGCAAGGACAGACTTGGGCCCTGGACTTTCTTCCAATTAGGCCCACTATACCATTTGCACGCACACACATTTAGCTGTCTATCGTGATAAAGTCTCACAATATTATTATGCCAGTGAAAGTATTACATTCAAAACAGTAATTACACAAATTATAATTATTGAGCAATGATTTTTATTTTGCCTCATGCATGCCTTCATTGATGTAGTAGACATGTTGCATTTTCAATTTTCTTAGAAAGGAGGTTAATGCACAGTAAGTGTGTGCAAGGCATTTTCATTTCATACCAAAACAATACTGTTCATACCAGTTGGTTCTCTCCTTCCCTGCATGTGGCCTCACCTTACCTTTCCAAAAGTTAGCTTGTTTCAAACTGTCACTGATATTTATCTATATGTCAATGAAGATAATAAAGATACCAGTATGTCTAATAGACGGTAATATAACATGGTGGTGCATTATGCTAAATAGCTTAATTGGTCAGGTATTGATTGATAAATAAAACAATATTGCGCCTTCTTTTAAGGCCGTCAGATTGGTTTGGTCGGGGGGTGGCAGCGTAGTGGTTAAACTGGTTAAGCTGGGCTACCAGTAGCCAGCCAAGCTGTGAGTTCAGTTCCTGGCTTCTACCGTTGTGCCCTTGAGCAAGGCACCCCTGAGTTGCGACCATGGACAATGGCCATTGTAATATGATTGACATAAGTAAGTTGCTTTGGATGGAAGTGTCTGCTAAATTAATAAATGTGAATGTAAATATGGTCTCCACTGTAGCTGCCAACATGTCTTAAATCCACCTGGTGACTTTACCTGCAGGGCTGTGTTCAGGGTTTGAAACATACTGAGGTCCATGGCCTTGAGGGGGGCGTGAGTTGGTTGTCAACATTACAGGAGGCCCGTTGCTATTTGCAAGAATTTTTTTTCTCATCGCTTCAACTGAAAATCTGACAAACATAAATTCTGGAAAAGTATACCAAGACTGATTTTAAACTTAAAGTTTACTCTGGGTGACCTTGCCAAACACGATCCCTACAGTGTGTGTGTGTGTGTGTGTGTGTGTGTGTGCGTGTGTGCGTTCTATCTAGAAATGAGTCTATGCAGGCTCACATATCAATTTTGCCTTTTCTTTTTTTCCGTTTGCTTCTTCAGAATATTCAACATACTGTCTATGGAGCCTTGCAGCATACTCAACAGACAGAAATACTAAAGCCTGGTCCGGTTTGACCCGTGTTAACTCCATCCCATGCATGACCTACCACATTCCATACACACACATACACACACACACACACACACACGCAAACACACACACACACACACACACACACAGAGAGAGAGAGAGAGAGAGAGAGAGAGAGAGAGAGAGAGAGAGAGAGAGAGAGAGAGAGAGAGAGAAAGAGAGAGAGAGAGACAACAGACAGTGATACTGCTGTGCCATTGTTATGTATGTTGGTTATATACGCTGGCCCTAAAAAGCACACACTCCTCCCCTCAAATCACTGCACATGGCAGGCACTCACTAGTATCACTTCCAGCGGATATTTCCCCAGCGGCCCGCTGACTTCCAGATATTTCCCCGATGCCTAACCAGAAGGGAAGGACCAATGCGAGTTAGTAATTGATTGTTCGTGACCAAGGCATGCTGCAATCAAGGCAAATGCACACAGACACAATGCAGTGTTTCCTGAAATGATCAACCAATTTATAAAAGGACATTTTACAGGGACATTGCAACAGTGAATCATTCTCTTAGTTGCTATGCTTCCACTGTAATAGAAACATCACATTTAGTGAGTTGTCCTTCCTACACTGTGTTGATTACAGTAATGACCAGCACTATTGCATAATTACTAGTAACAGTAGAAATGGGGGGGTTGGTGTTGTGTTTTTGCAAAATTATAGTTGATAGTTAGTTTGGAAAAATTAGGCAGCACTCATTCTAAATGAAATTGTTCCACATGACTGAGAGCTTGCGTTGGTGTTGATGTCAGCTCAAAGTCAACAAGCATGATATCAGTGGCACTGGGAGTGCATGAGTCAGTCGGGACGAAATGCAAATAAGTAGTAAACACACCTGCCATGATGGCAGACTGGGAGATCATCAGGAATCAGGCTTGGGGGCCTGACTGTTGAATGTCCTTTTATAATGAATATCCTCAGTTATTCGGGCTGTTTTATTTTGACCCGAAATTGTCTGTCATGCTGCAAAAGTGATGCGAGTGAATGAAAGTAAATGATATTGCTTGGAGGTCATGTCCCCCAAGTTCCCTTCCCTCAAATCAGAATTTAGTTAGCTTGTAGTTGAGGTTGCAAACAACAGTCAGCAGATTCTCCCTCTTGTTTGGCACAGCCTTCTGATGGCCTTAGAGGGAGGAAGGAGGGAGAGAGAAATAGAGAGAGAGAGAGAGAGAGAGAGAGAGAAAGTGCGTAGTGTGTATGTGTGTGTTTGTAGTGTGTGTGTTTGTAGTGTGTGTGTGTGTGTGTGTGTGTGTCTGCAGTGTGTCTGTGCAAGGTGTATGTGTGTGGAGTGTGTGTGTATGTAGTGCGTGTGTGTGTGTGTGTGTGTGTGTGTGTGTGTGGTGGCGGTGCGATTGCGGCTCTTGCTTCACTGACCCACTGATATATGGGCCGCTTGGCAGCGCTTCTCCCCGTTGACGGACAGGTGTGTGTGTGTGTGTGTGTGTGTGTGTGTGTGTGGGGCGGGCGAGACGGAGCGAGAGCGGGCACTGAAAGATTGATGGCGGCTCACGGGCCCCGGTGTCAGTGGTGGAGGGCTCTCGTGCGGGCACAAAGGGAAACAGATGTAAGAGGCGGCGGACCGCCTGAATGTTTCATGAGCTCGGCTGGACGATACCGCCCGGCTATTCTCCGCCGCCCGCCCATCATGGCACAGCACACAGATGATGACACAAGGGCTCGGCCGAGGGTGCGGAGCAGCGTCCACGCCTCGAAGAGGACGAATGGGAGGAGGAAGAGGACGAGGAGGATGAGGTGGAAGAACAAAAGGAAGACTTAAAGAGCTGACACAGATGAAAGTGGCGGCGGTATCAAAAATCATGTTGTCCTGTTCTGACCTTGCGATGCCACGGAGGGTTGGAGCAACGTTGGTGTAGGGTTTCTAAAATGATGTCTGGCTGTATCTGGAAATACATTCAAAAGTCTCCAGACTTCTACAGAGGTGTGTAAAAATGTGTGATGCAAGGGCATGAGTTTATATCTGTTCAATCAGGTGCATTCCTTTATGTTGACTTCATGTATATTTGCATA
>NC_084996.1:9956232-9983732 GCF_963854185.1 Sardina pilchardus | reverse complement strand
CAAGGGCTTCTTCAGAACTGTAAAATAGAGTAGTCCCTGTTGATCCATTACTTTAGTGATTCGATATCTAATTATTATAATAATCGTGATTAAAGACAATGTGTGATTAATGATGGGTTTGTTGCACGATATCTCTCTACTTTCACAGCTCAGTGCAAAAGGTTCATTCTAGCAGAAGGAGCAATTCATTTATCTCTTCCAGTAATGACAGCTGCATCAGGTTGTGTAGACCTACTGCTGTTGACATAAAATTACACAAAGGTAGGGACACTGTAGAGAGAGAGACACGCACGCACGCACGCACGCACGCACGCACGCACGCACGCACGCACGCACGCACGCACGCACGCACGCACGCACACACGCACGCACGCACACACACACACACACACACAGTCCCCTCAATTGTTATTTGTGCTTGTTTTGCATTCTATAATATCATACATATTTTATTATTTATTCTCTTCCCCTTAGCCTGTGTCCTTTGACGTCACCTCAATATTTTGCTGATATCACACCTACACACAAACACACACACGCACACACACCTACACACACAGAGATACACACACACACACACACACACACACACACACCCACAGGGCAATCAGCATCAGTTCCTCCACCAGGGAGTAGTGGTGGCTGATCGCTCCTTTTTGACCTTCGCAGACATGGCCAGAAATGTGGGCGCGGGACTTTGAGTAAATGCCGCCGTCTGGCCTCTCTGAATGTTAGGAAATGCTAATGGACCCATGCTACTCTCTCCTTCTCTCTCTCTCTCTCTCTCTCTCTCTCTCTCTCTCACACTGTCTCTTTCTCTCTCTCTCTCTCTCTCACACACACACAAACACAGGTGCAAACATACACACACACACACACACACACACACACACACGTGCATGCACACCCAGACACACACACATACACATGCAAATACACACACATAGAATCAGATACACATACGCCTTTAGTCACGTACGCACGCACACACACACACAGACACACACCCACCCACCCTCATCCTTCACTGCACGTGCTCAGTAGCGTACGTCCCTCCACATTACATCTGTCTGCTCTCTGCCAGGAGGTCTCGGAATGTCAGCTTCTCCGCTGTCATGGAAACCTGTTTCCTTGGCAGCCCCCACCCCACCAAGCCCATGCACCCCCCCCCCTCCCCCCTCGAGCGTGAGTGGGTTGTGGTGCTTGAGTTTACACAGTAAGATGACAGAGCATTCTCACAGGCACACACATAACAGACATAACGGAACACAAAGCAGGGATCAAACGACTCGGCGTTTGCCATGGGAAGTGCTTTGAGTGAGTGTGCTGTGTGTGTGTGGGGAGGGGCGGTACGGATCACATTCTCAACCATCTCAGCATCCCGTGAGCGAGTAGAGTCACACACCTCTGCAGACCTGCACGCCCTTGCAGACCTGAAGGTCACCACCCAACCATTCGTCATGCAGGTAGATTCCCACAGTGTTATCAGAGGAATCTCTGAGGAAATTGAGATGATATCCTCTGTCCACTTTTAGCTGTAAAATGGTCAGCTGTGATATCCTCATCTGTCATTTCACTTTATTAGACAGGACCGGGGGGAAATGTAATATTGCCATCATTTCCTCATTAAGTACTTGATTAAACACTCAGTCAGGGTATGATGATGAATGTTTTTTAGGCCTACCACATATACTAACGTAGATCTGCAAAGCCTTGCCCACAGGTCTGCATTTTTATGATAGTAATCAGGATGTAAACATAGATATAATACTTCTGCATTTGTTTTATTTAAATGTTACAAATATATTCTGCAGAAAGATAAATTCTTCACTACTGTTTGAGTATTGATATATGGTTGGCTATTCAAACATGTTTTCAGTCAGTATTTTCTTGGTTTCCCTTTCTTAATTCATAATTTCTTTTAAACACATTTAGCTGTAAATGTATCAACATCAAGACCAGCACATTATTGCGTTGAATAAAGGACTTTTAATGCAGCTGCAATTTGTTACAAAACACTGTCAGCACTGAATCAATTGGTCAACAATGTGGAATGATGTTAGCATGAAAGGTTTGGAACAGATGGGGTGCTATTTGCAAATTCCACATTTCACCATCATGTGAAGGCAAAACACTGCAGAGGTTTGCTGCTATATGTTAGTCTCTAGCTCCCCTGGTGGTCCAGACTGCTATCTTCATGATTTCATGTGCTATCAGAAAACCAAAAAATGCATCAAGACGTGCACAAGCCTGACGGGAAAGTGGGGTTCTCAGTGTTTTCTGTTAAAGAATGCAGTACTTTTGGATACTGAGAATGTGTAGCTGAGCACAGAAGCACCGTAGAAAACAGCGGTGGAACCGGAAATTTGCCAAAAGGCACGATTTAGGCCCCGCTGCTGACAGATCTACTTGATCTCAAAGCCAACAAGCCTGACATCCCCCTCAAAGTGCATGTATTTGTACTTTTCCGCACCCAGGCGGTTGGGGAAGTGGATCTGGGAGCCGTCCGAAAGAGTGATCTCAAATTCTGAATTGGTAAAGGTCATCAGGATCTAGATTAGTGAAACATGGAAGAAAAAAAAGAGAGAAAAAAGAAATATGCTTAGCTTAACAAATATACAATAATAGCCAGTGATGTATATTATCATTTTGTATAAAATCATAGTATGGTATCAAACTTTATACTTTCATATTATCACAGCGTCGTTATGTCCACCAGAGGGAGCTGATGCTTTTGGATGGAAACTTCTTATAAAGGCATTTCATGAAAATGCTTCTCATGTCTACAACAAAGCTGCTTTGTGCTTTGTGCTTTAGGCTGCATGTTTCTATACACTGATCAAGACTATGACGTTGACGACCATTAATCATGACTTTCATCTTAACAGTGATAACAACCCCCTTCATGTCTACCGGATTATCTCAAACTTCTATTTCATACACAGCTGTTAGAGCATCCTTTCATTAGAGCCCATTCTGTCAGCACTGAACTATAACACACTTCTACACTGTAACTACGACACAGAACCCCCCCCTCCCCAGAGTATTGTGGCCTTGCCTTGAACTCCTCGCCGTGGTTGAAGGGAAAGCCTCCCTCTCTGTGCTCCTCACACCACTTGCCGTCCGCATAGGAGTTGCAGACGACGGCGCGCTGGTCTCCGTGGGCGTCGAAGCGGGGGTTCATGTGCAGGGCCAGCTCGTCCTTGCTGTTCCCGATGTTGATGGCAAAGCTGTGGGTCGCAGGTCAGTGGCAAAAGATTACATCTCACCGGCCCTTTGATCACATGCACACACTAACAGCTTGACAGCACTGTGGTTTTCCAAACAACGTTTGAGGAATGCATGCACTTTATGCACGCTATATTAAACACTTTTCACTCAGTGCATAATATTTACATGTAGCCAGGCTTATGGCAGAAGCTAGAAGTTAAAGGAGCCATGTAGGATATGTCTAAGATGGGGGTAGTTAAGTGATGCAGACAGATTCAGCAGTGGTTTGTCATAACATTATGCTCACACCAGCAGTTTTCACTTACTTGGTTGAATCTGCGTTGGGGATCCCTGTGATGGTTAGGGTCTGACCCACCTTGAAGGACATGTTTCTTACCACCACATCCTACAGAACAAAATGGGAAAGTTGTTGTGCCTTCTAGCCAACAGAAAGCTCATGTACAATCAATTAAGGGAAAATGCAACAATGAATTATTATTGTACTGCTTCAGGCTGATTTCAGAACTAGTTCATTACCTAATTAAAAAGTGAAGCATACAGCTGACACTGAAATTATTTTTTGATCCGGAATCAAGGTTAAGGTAGCTGCAGCTAGGACACCAAAAAAGATGGAAAAAAAGAACAAATTCCAAAAAAGGCCTGTAAGGATGACCAAGGCCACACCTCACCAAGCCTCTCTGAGCTATTTCCGCCACACACATCTCAGTAGCGAAACATCTGTTTTCAATCTGTGCTTTTTCCCTTTTTTCTTTTTTAAAAGAACCATTAGAAAATGGGCATAGAGTCAGTCCAGGCCTGTAAATCCTGCCGCTGGACAGCAATGATAATTTTCCACTGGAGCATTCGAGTGTGAGTCAGAGAGGGAGAGAAAGAGAGAAAGACACAGAGAGAGAGAGAGAGAGAGAGAGAAAGAGAGATGGAAAGAGAGAGGGAAAAGAAAGAGAAAAGCCTGTATAATGGCGACAGAAATGGGTAATGTATAGGGCTGGAGGCGGCAAAATGTACTCATATTTTCCACTGTGGCAGTCCATACTGGCAGATGAATGAGCGGGCCGAAAGGCGGGGAGATGCTGAGGGAACCACCAATAGGAATCCAAAAGGAACCTGCACTCTGTGACCGACTATGAGGCGCCATAATGTTACAGGGGGGGAGTCCCAAGCTTCTACATATAGACCCCTTATATTTATAATACTTCATATTAACTACTAACCACTATGTATAGTCATGCTATATATAGCCAGAGTAAATGTTTTAGGCATGTTATGGTGGTCATGCCACACTTGACCGGCTAATTGTTAATGTGCATAATGGACGTGATGACTACAGCACTCACTGAGGTGAGTCACAGGGACTTGACTCTCAGCGTGCCGCACTTGTGAGGCGTGACTCACCAACGCCACTTCTCCCGTGTTGAAATCCTCGCTGGTTAACGTCGCAGTTCAGTGATATTTGTGAGCCTTAGAGGAAAGTGTCCTGCATCATTGCCGTGTGCAAAGAGGTCGGCTGTGTGGTCTATTAGTGAGTGTGATAACCCGTTTTTTGCTCGGCGGTGTGGCCTTACATGCGGCAGTCTCCTCTGTACGGTATTACATAAGCAGAGAGAGAGAGAGTGAAGCTGCGATGATTACAGGGGGATATGCAGAGCTATGGCAAGCCTGTGGAAATAGGAGCCTGAGTCGGAGAGGGTGATTGGGGTGGGGTGGTGTGGGTGTGTGTGGGGGGGGGGGGGGGGGGGGGGGGGGCGGGGGTGATAGCTGCGTTTATACTGGCAGGAGGAAGGCTTCTAAATCTGGTGGAGGACAAGGGAAGAGAAAGGGGAAGACATGAAATGAGTCAAAGACTCAAAGACTAGAAAGTGAGGAGGAAAAAAGGGAACAAATGAGAAAGTCAGAGTGAGTGCGAGAGAGAGAGAGAGAGAGAGAGACAGAGAGAGGAAGACAAAGGGAGAGAAACTGTAGAGTGGAAGAGGGTATGAATGAGAACTGGCATGGAATGACAGTAGACAAACAGGGAGAGAGACAAGAACAGAAGCAAGGAGGTAAAAACGTAAAAGACAAAGATGTGTATGGCAGGCGTGCATATAGCGGTCAACTGGTGGGAAAGCCACAGAGAGAGATGAAGGCATATACAGTGAGGAGAGGGGGGAGAATTCTTTCCGAATTATTCAGCTGGCGGTAGTGTAAACTGGCCCCTCTCTCAGAGTGCTTGGCAATGGCCCACAAAGCCTTCAAGTAGGCTCTCTCGCCACGGTGACACATATCACCTCCCTCTGCAACGGACTGGGGCAGCGAGCGATGAGACCGGACAGCTGCCGCCTCGGTCAGTCAGCACACAGTTTCCCTACTGACCCTACTGTCTGAGCCAATGGCTCTGCACCAGATGCAACACGTTTCCCATTTGTGGAACCTACATGGATTCCTCTCCGTCCCTTGTATCCAGAACGTAAAGCAGAATGGGTGTGGCTGCAGTAGCTCTATAGCCTAAATCTGATCTAAGCATGAAGTCTATCTTGTGACTTGGGGAGGATAATTAGTCAATTTGAGGTTGGTCTACTACACAATGGACCTTAAAGTATAGTTATATATAGTTTATAAGTAAAGTTACAATAAACCATTTGGACTTCTGCATGTTAAAACGTACAGACTTTCTAAACTCAGTCACTACATTCTCAACTCTCTCCATCACTTTCCTTAATTAGGCCTTGATGGAATTTGTTCTGCATTCCATGTTAACTGTGTTATCGACCGTTGACTGTGTTATCAACTGTTGCTTGTAAACACCAACCTATAGACAAAGCCTTTGCTGTCTGCAGCAACACCTGTGGATTTCAGTTATATGCTGCATAAAGACTCACACTGGACTAATCGAGGCTACATGTTTTATTACAACTTTCTGTATTGTTTAACTCCTGCTTTTTGAGGTCTCAAACTTTTTCTTGTCTACATTTACCATTCAGCCTTTCACCTCTTGCCTCATAATCTAAGCATTACATTACTGTACTTTCTACATTCTATCTAAATGCACTAAATCCTAGCAGCCTATGGACACAACAGCACAGTAATCAAATTCCCTTATTCACACTGACTGACCATTTGCACTTACTGTTTGAAAAAAATATATATACTGTAAGAACAAAAGACACTTACTGCCATCGTAGCCTTCTCAGTTATTTTCCTGTGCGAAGAGTATGAAGAGAGTATGAAAACGAGAAGAAACTTCTGACTTGCGCACGCATTTATCAACAGAGGGCCAAGCCGTGCTACGTGACTGACGTTGGCTGCAGCCAATTGGATTGAAGCGCTCTCATCTCTACTCCAATGACGAAATTAAACAGTTTCTGACTTAGATTACAGTTTGAATTCTTCAGCAATCGTGTTAAACATTGTGATAGTTTAAGACATAGTCGACCTAATAGGCGTTAAGTATGCAGATATGTGATTAGTTTGATCTATAGCCAAAATCTACACGAATAATATTTCCCCGTCTAATAATAGCCCATGCGATTGGTTTCCAGGGTAATGGCAAAATATTTGGTTCATAGCCCTACTATAACTATAGCAAAACTATATATTACCCTAGGCCTACTATAGCATATTGCGGATGGAAAAGCATCTTAAGCCTATTCCACATTTCAGCTAAACTGCGATTGGACTTAGAAATGCCACGGATGCAGAAGCAGATCCAACTTGAAAACTTAAAAGGCCTACAACGTTGTTTGATGACTAGTTGTGCGCGCACCCTGGAAACATCAAAACAATTAATATTTACGCAAATCATCCAGCTATAAATTGTGGGGTAGCCTAAGTGATTCAGTTATGAATCCTCATTAAACCAGATTGTGATATTTAGGGGTAGGGTGACAAATGTCATAAAACACTTTGTGGCATGATGAATAAACAGTTTTTTTTTTCCCATTTGGCCTGTGCGTATGTAGATGTTCCACGTGAACTCCAAAATCTGTCCAAATCGAAACGTGGCGTAACGCGCGCAGAGCTTTCTAGTCAGCGCTTTCAGTTCATTCAGTTCATCATAGCGGTTGTTATGATTTCAACAGTGTCTTAGAAAAAAACACGCTCCGAGCAATGTCAGGGGAGAATCATGAGACAGTTGGCAGGGCTACGACGTGAAGTTAGCCGTGGTGCTTGGCGCAATTCCAGATTTAGTTTGGAAGCTTGTCCTTGAATCGGGGCAGCAACATGTTTTACCTTTCTCATCACTGTAATGATTAGCCAAAATGATTAGTGGCAACCTTTACAGAATAAAGAACACTCAAGATTTGCATTATTGGGACATAATATAGGCTAGGCATATGCCACAGGAAGAAGACAAAAACAGGAATATGTAGTCTTATTCAGATGTAGCCCTGTTTAGTCACATGATCATTTCATTCCTATTCTTCTCCGTCCTTCTCCGTACGGTTGCAACAGGGTCGTTACTCGTCAGAGAGTGTCAAATGCTGCAGGGCAGGCCAAATCCAGGGCATAGTCAGCCCTCTGGCCCCCTCCTGTGGTATGACTAGATTCCTGCATGCGCATCCAGCTATTTGATTGCATCTGATGTAAAACCCAAATATTTCTGAAATGGCATACTGCGCACCGGCCTTCTCATCTTGACAGAATTCTTCGCCAATCCAATCCTAAATCGTATAGGCCTACAAAAGGCCTAGTACATAATGGCATTTTGGAAACAGCCTATCCATTTGCCTACAACGTTTTATAAAGACAACTTGTGATTCGCCAGGAAGGATGTAGGCCTATATAGGCTACATAAAACAACCGTAAATTACGATACTCATAAAACAGACCCAATTCAGGTTAGGCTAACCTATCTGACTTGATGTGGCGGTAATTCAATATGTTGGGACACTAGGCTATAGTCTAGGCCTAGACAGAGGCAGACATCTTGGTTCCAAAGAGTAAAAGTCCATATATTCTTTATGTGCACTTTAACAGGTGATATCTCTAACTATCTGGTCTACCTGGCAGCTAATTAGGATGACCTGGTTTCCAAAATGGTTGAATAATCAAATACTTGGCAGGACTTTCACTCTTTGGAACCAGTAATGTCCACCTCTGGGCCTAGATAACCTAACAGTTGGTAAGCTCTGAAAACAACACAAAAGAAAAACTTGGAAAGTCCCATCAGTATTTAGGCCTACTGGGCTACTGTTCTTGCTTAATCTTTGCTTAGAAAAGTGTTGTTTGTCTTGATAAACCGCCCTGGTCTACAGACGGTTTAAACACACCAAGGAGACAAAAAAAAGGAGCTGTCCATGATGACACGGATAGAGGCATTTACACCATAGCAGCTACTTGCATCAGCTGGTTCTTTGAATTGAACAAATCCAGTAGCCTACACTTAACAAACTTCTAATTTTCCATGTAGCTATAGAAGTTGACTTTCATATCGACATTAGGCCATTATGACTGCAATTGCCTTGATAGTTTACTGTTTGTCAACATAAGGAGTAATGGATAATAATGGAGTGTCCGTGATTATGTGCGTAGGACTCAAACTTACAAGTGGTTGCATCAGCTGGTTCTAGTGCGTCGAATGGCATTTCACATTCCCAATGCAAATATGAAGTTGTTTTTTTGTCTTATGGAATATAATACGACTGTATTTATTTATTTATTTATTTTAAACATCCTTAATGTCACTGATATCGTAAATAAAACAAATGAATAACTTTTTCCCAGTAGCCTAGGCTACTGTAGCCTAAGTTTCAACGGTTTGGCTAACGGACCAAGGTTAGTTCTTCTTTTGTCTTGACAGTTTGACGTGGCAGATCACTTGGTTATTTTAGACAATTTAATTGACGAATTGCTCTTTGTAAGAATCTATCAAAACTCTTGCTTTGCAAAACGCATGGTGTAATAACCCCATAGACAGGTGAAACTTCACAGGACATGTTTGAAATTGCTGAGATCATTGGTTTCATTGACCTAATGAGATGAACAGCCCTCTAAACATGATTGGATGTGTAAAGGCATGCTTTGCGAATCTCTTTTATGATTGGTCAGAATGTTGCTGAATAATTAATTGACAGGTGTGTCTCCATGATTGTGTACGGTTTTCCAAACCCTACAAAACTAGTGTCAGTACTGACTGCTTGACAGTTGATGTCTTAAACCTAACGTTATTACTTGTTTGTCGGATCACCGTGGGCTTTCTACTCAGCAATATGTAGGCGTCGCATTAGATAGCGAGTTAGCTAGCCCCGTACGGAACCGGTCTAACGTCACAGCAGCTAGCTGTCAGGAGAGCTATTGCTAGATTAGCTGTCAACGGGCATCACAACAAACCAAGCAGCCTGCCTGCTAGACTGACCAAACTCTCCGTCCATAGCCTATATCGTGTAACGTTAATATCCTTTAGTTACTGACATCTGTGAAGTCTGTAGAATGGCATCGATGGCTGCGGCAACCGAGCCGAGCTTAAGCCCTGTTCCTATGCTTACTGACAGTCTTGTGCCTGCTAGCATGTTTGCTCCGGAGCGGGGATGCGGAGACGACGCAGAGGCGGACTGCTTCGAGGACGGCGAGACCTTTAACGGCGAGGGCGGGGATCATGGCATAGATTTCTCCAGCAAGGTAGGCCTATGGGACTGTAGATAGCCTGCCACTGACCAGCAAGCAAACCCCCGTGCAACCATTTAGGTTTATATCACTATAATGAATATTAGGTGTTGCAAAACAATGATGATTTAATTTTGCACGTATGCAAGAAGTTAACAAGCAAGGGTTGTGCACCTTGATGAGGACAGACTGCTACCTAGCTAGCAGCTATATAGCTAAAGCTAGTATGTTATGGTTGTGTGAGGGAAGGAAGTCCTCTCATTTATGAAGTAAAACGGTACCATTAATAAGGTACGAGTCTGACCAATGTTGTTGTTATCAAAGATGTTGCCAGAGTTTGTTTACGGAAGCCAGCCAGTCATACTGGCTGCAGGGATAGTTTTTCTCGGTTAACGTAGTCCTGTGTTGAGGCAGGGTTTCTACTGAACTGAATAGTCCTGAATAGTGTCGTTATACAGTAAGGTGCCCAAATCGAATGGATTATTTTGACAAAGATGATGAGATTAAACGCAAGTTATAACTGATTGCGTGAATGAAGTACTTATTACCCTCTAAGGAAAGCCTTTTATGACTACCCATCGAAACATCAATACTAGCCTAGCCTACGTTTCGCCAAAGAGCGTCCTCCACTTGTGACAGGTCAGGTGTTTCAACTAACAGAATGCAAAATTACTGGCCTCTCCTAGCATTTTCTCCAGCATATCACCATCGATATACTGAAGAAAAGCTTGTCATTATAGTTTGTTATCTACTCATATGCGTATTGATTATTGATTATTGAAGTGTTGTGTGTGTGTGTGTGTCTGTGTGTGTGTGTGTGTGTGTGTGTGTCTGTGTGTGTGTGTGTGTGTGTGTGTGTGTGTGTGTGTGTGTGTGTCACTGTCTGTGGGTTGAATCTGCAAGACAGGAGAGGTCAGTTTGCTTTTAATATTCAAATCTTCATGTTATCCTGGCCATGCATGTCTGGACATGTATACAATCCAAGGTCCACCCCTCACATCACATTGACTGCTGCTGTGTCAGTAGTGTGCAGAGTGAATGAATGATGCAACACACAGCAATAAGGTGCATCAGAATAGCCCTTTCTCTGTCAACAATCAAGGTTCATCCCTGCTGCCCTACATGCCCTGCCCACGTGTCCGAGTGGGTGTGTCCAACCGAACGTGAGAGATTTACAGTACAGTCGGTTGCTATGCTGGAAGTATAGTACCTCACAGTCAATGTTTCCTCCTGACAGCTGGCTCTGGTCAGTCCAAACGGCGAGCAGTACGATGCCCTCCTGAGGCAGCTGAGAGAGCGGATGGACGAGGGATGTGGAGAGACCATCTACGTTGTGGGAGTGGGCTTGGGTAAGGAGACAGAAGATGATGGATGGATGGATTTATGGAAATCTGGAGGGAGGCAGGCAACACAGATCAGAAATTCTCTCCTCACTTGCGGCCGCCACATTTGAAAGGGAAATAAGGGAGATGCTGAGGCATCGGAAACTTTTTCCTCCTTTACATCTATCGCACCACATAACTCTACAACTAACAAAAGGGAGATTTGTAGTCACACTAGTCAAGGCCTCCTGACTTGCCTTCACACACCAAGTGTTTTGTATCTTTGCTTAAGGACATAACTCTACAACAGGAGATGTTGTAGAGTTATATCCTTTATACAAAGGTACAAAACCATATGACTGGTTGCGCCACACCTGTGGTGTGTGTGTGGACAGCATGTACATGCTACATAAAACATGTGTGTTGTTAGCACTGTAACGACAAGTAGCCAGTCTGTCCACAGGGTTTTACATTGCACAGCGCTGAACTTCGAGTTTTCATTACACTTAGCCATGTAAACCTCCCTTTCCCAATGTAGGCCTACAGAAACCTTACCCAGTCTGGAGCACAGTATTATGATTACCTGTTCGCCCCCGGAGGTTTAAAGCTCAACATCAGGCATCTGTCTTGGTGACGACCCGTTTTGCATCAACGAACCACAAGCCAGTCAGCTGTGCATGTAGCCTGTAATGGAAAATACATAAATGTGAACTAAAGCAGTGTTCCAGATCAAGAGTTTTAGGCCTCTTGGTCTTTTTGTTGTTGTTGTTGTTGTTGTTCATTTGTGGTCTTACCTGTGCAGATGGTGGAGAGTACGGTCTTAACGAGAGCGACATGGAGGCATCAGTTGCTACGGTGCAGTCCATGTGCGAGCAGATCGAGGCCGACCTCATTCTGCTGAGGGAGCGGACCGAGGCGGGAGGCCAGGTGCGCGACTATCTCATCCGCCGCCGCGTCGGGGAGGCCGACTTCCTGGAGGTCCGGTGAGTCGAGCAATGATCCATCCCAGGGGAGATGGGATTTCTATGTCAAATCTCTTCCTCTTATAGGCAAACCATTTATTTGTGAAGGTTTCTCTCTTGATGTCAGAACATGCCAGAAACAGTGATGGTGATAGCTGCTCATGCTTCTTCTCTGTTTCTCACTTATGTTCTGTCTGTCTATCTGCCTGCTTGCCTGTCTGTCTGTCTTTCTGTCTGTCCGTCTGTCTGTCTGTCTCAGGGTGGCCGTGGTGGGGAATGTGGACGCAGGGAAGAGCACACTCCTGGGTGTCCTTACCCACGGCGAGCTGGACAACGGGCGAGGCTTCGCCCGCCAGAAGCTCTTCCGCCACAAGCACGAGATGGAGAGCGGCCGCACCAGCAGCGTGGGCAACGACATCCTGGGCTTCGACCAAGAGGGTGAGGTGGGTATCCTGACCAAGAGGGTGAGGTGGGTATCCTGACCAAGAGGGTGAGGTGGGTATCCTGACCAAGAGGGTGAGGTGGGTATCCTGACCGGATGAACTGGAGAGGCAGATGGAGATCTTGGCCAGTCGGTTGATGTAGTTTCTCAGGGTTTGTGGGCATGCTGTCCTAATAACACACAACTGTAGGTCACCATTTGAAGACTAATTCTGTCAGCTCCCAGTTTCCATCAGTACTTCTTGTCAGTGAAGAAAGTATGTTTTAGTGAGGAAAGTGAAGAGCTTCTCCTGTTGCTACAGATTGCTGACTAAACATTCAAAATACAATCCAATTGTTTGTTCATTTATTCATGACTTCCTTCATTAGGTGGTCAATAAGCCCGACAGCCATGGAGGCAGCCTTGACTGGACCAAGATCTGTGAGAAGTCTTCAAAAGTCATCACCTTCATTGACCTGGCTGGCCATGAGAAGTACCTTAAGACCACCGTGTTTGGCATGACTGGCCACCTACCGGACTTCTGCATGCTAATGGTATGTATCGACATGCTTGACCATCTATAGTTTTTTGTGAATTTAATCCTTGTTAAAGCCTAGCCCACTTTGACTGTCCCCCTCTGGTCCTCTGTGTCCTTCAGGTGGGCAGTAATGCAGGAATCGTGGGCATGACCAAGGAGCACCTGGGCTTGGCGCTGGCCCTGAATGTACCTGTGTTTGTGGTGGTCACTAAAATCGACATGTGCCCAGCCAACATCCTTCAAGGTGAGCATCGTCAGCAGCTCCTGTCATGATGGTCACACACAGCAAATGATCATGTTTGGTGTTGAGTGTTAAGTATTGATAGTGATGTTAGAGTTCAACTCTTACCTTCTTTGTTTTTCCTCAGAGACCCTGAAACTTCTGCAGAGACTACTGAAGTCCCCAGGGTGCAGGAAGATCCCTGTCCTGGTCCAAAATAAAGACGACGTCATCGTCACTGCATCAAACTTCAGTTCTGAGAGGTACGAATTTTCACTGCAGTGTGGACACCTACACATACCTACACACACACACAATCACACACATACACACACATAAATTGGCATAGCTAATACATTTTTGGAATATATAAATTATACATTTTGTTTCTTGTCTTGCAGAATGTGTCCGATCTTCCAGATCTCCAATGTGACAGGAGAGAATATGGACCTGCTGAAGATGTTCCTCAACCTGCTGTCGTCCAGAACGTCTTTCAAAGACGACGAGCCTGCCGAGTTTCAGATTGATGACACTTACTCAGTGCCAGTCAGTATTCAGAGAAAAAGAACACACATACACACAGACGCACACACACACACACACACACACACACTTTGATAGCTTGGTAACTTCCACTTTATTTTTTTCCTACTGCTGGCACTAGGGTGTGGGAACTGTAGTGTCTGGAACTACGTTACGTGGATTGATACGTCTGAATGATACCATGCTCCTCGGCCCTGACCCTCTGGGAAGTTTCTTGCCCATCGCTGTCAAATCCATTCACCGCAAAAGGATGCCTGTGAAGGAAGTGCGGGGTGGACAGACGGCCTCTTTTGCACTGAAAAAGGTCAGAGCTCTTCCCAAACTTCCTGCTGAAAATATGTGTAATATGAAATATTTAAGACTCTTCTTCTTGTAGATGTAAACCAATGATCTGAATTGAGATAAGGAAACATGAACGAAAGTTTGGACTTCAAAGCTAAAATGGTGTGACTGTTATTAACCAACACATACACCTGTTATAGCTACCGTAGATACACTGGCTATAACATGAGTTTTCTGACTTATTTTTTTAGGTTTAAAGAGCAATAGTGGCCACTAATGTCAGATTAGAAAAATACTACATGAACCGTATTTTGAGCAACAATGTTGTTTCAATGTGGTTGTCATCATATATTCGCCAGCCAAATAAACAGGAAGTGCAAGTGTAAAGCTGAAAAAAAAAAAGCATCTTCCGCTGTCTCCCAGATTAAACGCTCCTCCATAAGGAAGGGCATGGTGATGGTGTCGCCCAAGTTAAGCCCGCAGGCTTCCTGGGAGTTTGAGGCCGAGATTCTGGTGCTGCACCACCCGACCACCATCTCCCCCCGGTACCAGGCAATGGGTATGTGTGTCTTTCGTCATTCTTGTTCTTTCTTAAGTAGGGTTCAGACCAAAGATTCCCGACGAGACGAGACGAGACGCAACGTTCTAAAACCTTGCGACTGCGACTCAACACGTTTAATGCTCTGCGACGGTTTGCAACTACGTGCAACTTCTAATTCACACCGCTGCAACTCTGTCTCGTCGCGTCGGGAATCTTTTGGTGTGAATTGGGCTTCATATGCGCACACGTGCACACACATACGAGCAGGCACAAAACACAGTTGTTTAGGACTTGATTAAGGCATCATGATTGCTTGCAGTTATCCTGGCTTACCATAATGATATACAGTGAGGAGCATATGTATTTGATACCATGCTAAAACAGGAATATAAAATCATCATTTGACAATTGATCTTAATGCCTTAATTCAAAAAATGAGTAAAAATAAAACCGCCAAGGATGCCAATTTTCTTTGTGATTGAAGAATGTATTGTAAATAAATAAATGTTTTCCTTAAATGCTAAGGGAAGGATGTATTTGACCCCCTATGTAACCCTATGGGAATTTAACACATAGGGTTAACATAGGGGCAGGCAGATTTTTATTTTTAAAGGCCAGCTATTTCATGGATCCAGAATATTATGCATCCTGATAAAGTTCTCTTGGCCTTTGGAATTAAAATAGCCCCACATCATCACATACCCTTCACCATACCTAGAGATTGGCATGGTGCTTTTTCCAGTAGGCCTATTAGCCTGTTTGATTTGCATTGAGCTCAATGAGCATCAAACAGGCTAATAGGCCTACTGGAAAAAGCACCATGCCAATGTTTTTTAAAAAAAAACACTGCCTAACCCTATGTGTTAAATTCCAAAGGGTTACATAGGGGTGCCAATATTTTTGACCCCAGTATTTTGGGAAGAACATTTATTTATTTATGATACATTATTCATTCACAAAGAAAATTGGTGTGTCCTTAAAGGTTGGATTTTTCCTAATTTTATTACTTAAGCCATTAAAATCAATTTCCAAAAGATGATTTTATATTCCTCTTTTTAGTCAACTTTAGCATGGGGTGCCAACAATTTCAACCATGACTGTATATATATATACAGCCTCCCTACGACCCTCCACTAGACAACCCAGAAAGCTATTTTTCAGTGCCTCTGGTGCATAATGGCCTCATCATAAATTCATATGGCCAGCTCGCTCTATACTTAAAGTGATTTACATTTACACTTCTTCATTAAGCAGACACTTTTATCCAACGCCACTTCAGAAAATGAGGAATAACGTTTAAGCTGCAGTGCGGAATGTATTTGTGTGTGTGTGTGTCCTACACAGAGTAGCATCCTGTATAGGTGTTTGTGAATGCACTGTGACCCATTGTGTGTCCAACGTGTGTTGCAGTACACTGCGGAAGCATCCGGCAAACGGCCACGATCCTCTCTATGAACAGGGACTGCTTACGAACAGGGGACAAGGCCTCCGTTCACTTCCGCTTCATCAAGACCCCGGAGTACCTGCACACAGACCAGAGGCTGGTGTTCCGAGAGGGCAGGACCAAAGCTGTGGGCACCATCACGAAGGTCAGACACACACACCAGCCAGTGCCATGCAGTCTCGCATTGCTACCGCTGAGAAATTGAACTTTTAACGTTTCTGTGGAGTTATGACACCATTTGCCTGAGTAGGCAGTAAAGAGTGTTTATCTAAAATGAGCAAGCTAATGGGCCAAACACCACAGATACATATTAATATTCATTTAATTAAACCTGTTGGACAGTTGTGGTTGATGGCATCTCTGCCAGGTGCATGCCTCAATTCAGTGTGATGTCTTGGCTAAATGCCCATTGTTACTGTTATTGCACCAAATGAAGAGGACATGATGTTTGTTTTCAGCTACTACAGTCGACCAATAACCAGCCCTCTAACTCCAAACCTCCGCAAATCAAGATGCTGTCGACAAAGAAAGTCCCGCCCCGTCGAGAGGATGGATTGATACCAACCAATGAGGAGTCTATGAGCGCAGCACTTCCATCCACTCCACACACAACACAGCAACTGGTAAGAGAGGCGATGGGGAAGATGGCACTTCTGAAGGAGAACTGATGATAATGATGATAAACTGATTCAAATAATGTGTGACGGTAATAGCAAAGCTTTAGCCATACAAAGCCTTCCCAGGGAAGACATACTTCAACTTCGATCAATTATAACCTCCCTGTTTATGAAAACAGTAAATAAATGCCATGCAAATGCAATCCAAGGCGGCTGCATAATACAGCAGCTCATATGACGAGACTGGTAATAGAAGGACTGCTTGGTGTGCTTGTAGGATGTACTGTAGTCCCTGTTAGCTCTGCCGCTCCTGCTGAATGACCCTACTGTACACTTTCACAGCTCCTCTAATCCTTCTTTCTCCACTCTCTCTCTTCAACTCTTCCCCTCCTATCTACACTTCCTTGATGTCTCATTGGACTCCCCTCTTTTATTTATTAATGCCCTCCTCATCATTCACATTGCTCTTTTGGGCACCATTTCCCTCTCATTTCATATCACTCCTTCCTTCTCATCTTGCTTCATTCCTCATCTGGTTAACGTTCCTCATTACATGTCCTCCCCTTGCCTTGTCCTCCTCCTCCTCCTCCTCCTCCTCGTCATCCTCGTCATCCTCCTTTTCCCCGCACCCCTAACGCGTCCCTTGTCTCTCTGGTGCTGCTTGGCCGCTTCAGACAGAGGGGGAGGAGGACCCCCAGAGTAAAGAAGGCAACAAAGAGAACAAGGTAAAGAGCGGGTCTGTGCCACGGGGCGCTACCGCAGGTGCCCACTGTCCCTTCACGCTCGGGAGACGTGCTGTGAAAGGGGAATAGTAGACTGTCTGGTTCTGTTGGACTTGGTCCTGGACCCAACAGTTTTTTTTTCTGTTTTATGTTACTGTATGTGTGAGTCTGTGTGTGTATTTTTTACTTACATTCAGAACATTTCTTACTGGAGGAGAATTTAAAAGATTTTGGTAAAGCATGCGATATCTGTGCCTTGTTTTATTGTGTTTACGTGACCTTCATTTGACCCTGAACGAGCTAACAGAACATTTTCTGTTGATTTTCTGTTTTTTTTTAGCACCATTTAAAACAGGCTCTCTCTCTATCTTTCAGCCCAAATCCGGCGGTGGAAGACGACGAGGCGGACAGCGTCACAAAGGAAAATCCCAAAACAGCTCCACAGCGCCCCCAACAGGTGCCACAGGGCCTGTATAAACTCTCCTCCCTCCCTCCCTCCCTCCTTCAAAATATCATTCCCATCATTCCATCAAGTGTCTTTAACGCGCACAGTACGGGGAGCAGAAAGCTCACTGACTGTCTGATTCCTCCCCCCCCCCCCATTTTAAAAACGTTGGATCCTCCCCCCGTATGCTGCTCAACTGGGCCACTGCACTGCTAATGATGAGATAGGGGGGGTGTCGTCGTTGAGCCAAGTCGTTGAGCCAACTGAGGTATGGGCAGCGTCTTGTGAAACTAACTTATTATACAAAGGTGTTTGTTGTTCTTTGATGTGTTTTGGAATTATATTGTCTAAATTGAGCGCGTATATAATCTCTAGATAAGCTGCACAAGCGCTCTGTATTGTTAAGTGTGAGTGAGAGAGCCGTTTACGTGCACACAGATTATCTATATAATATGAACACATGGTTTTTTGCAAAAAGGTGACAGGAACACCACGTTGCATGCTTTCAGCTGAATATTGAAATGTCAAATCTGTGGGTAACTGACTATCCTTGAACATCGTCAACATCGTTGTGGTGCTGTGTCCACCTCACCATAGCATCATGAAGGACCGTCCTGCACACAGGTCACGTTCACCGTGCGGTGCAGAGTCTTACAGTCCTACAGCAGCAGCTCTACTAGCGGAACAGAAGGGATGAGGCCCATCTGAGTCCACTCACTGGGCAGCCAGGCTGAGACACAAGTGGACACAAGAGGTTTGCACTCCAGTGTTCAGTGTCAGGCAGTGCAGTTGCCTGGCTCAAAAGCCGTGAATGATCATGCAAAAAATCAGAAAAGCAACCAAACTTAAATACTTATCCGATGTTCATCGAGGTCTGACCAGTAGCTATATGAAGGAGGATCTGGAACAGTGTTGGTTTCCAGTTCTGTAAGTGAGCATTATTAAGGCAGTCAGGTGTCATTTGATACTTCTCACAAGCATGCATACACACAGCACAGCTTTTGGGTCTTAAAAAGCATTTGGAGAACTTAGACTGGTAGGCTTAGATTATTTAGCAATTCACATGTTATTAGCAGTCAATACATTTTACATAGTTTTATTTTTAACTCAGCACCTGTGGACGAACTGGTGGTTCATAAACACACATTTAGCCTTAGTTTATTTATATATATTTTTTTCTATTCATTTTTTTTTTAATGGAAGGGAATGCATTTTAGTGAGTATGTTTTATTCTGGATCGTTCAGAAAGCCATTTTATTTGCAACAAGTTTTGGAAATGATAAACCCATAATGGTCTTACCCCATAATGCCACACTTTCACCAAGCACCTTACATCAGATAGAATTGTAATTTGTCGCAGACATCCTCCGTGGAGACTTGTTGCTGGCAAAATAGAAACATGCCGACCATCACACACTTACATGTGAAGTACCAGACCATGTTTTTCTCTTAGATATTTCAGCAAATAAATTATTGAGAATAAAATAATTATCTCCATTGTTGTGTATGCATTATTCACTGCCTCTCCCCTTCGCTACTTTGTGCCAACTCACACAGGGTCTCAATACTGTTTTGAAAGTTGGAGTTTTATTTCCTCACTCATGTATAGATCTGAATTATAGTACATCTACATACAGTAGGATACAATCAAGAGCCCTGCAGGTTCATGTGGTCCTGGTCAACCAATACAACAGGAGGCCAAAGTCCACTACAATAACACTTGCAGTGAAAGGAGGGTCAGTCCTGACCCAATTTGGGATGCCCCGGGCTGGTCCGGTTCCGGCTGGTCATTAATCCCTGGTCCAGGTGATTTAGTGTTTAAGCGTTGGATGACTGAACTGCCGATACTGGTGACCGCTAGCCCCCCCCTATTCAAGGCATATAATGGGCAAACAACCAATCACAATGGCTGACCTGGGGTCCACAATGAAGCGAAAAATGACCTTTCTTTTACTCGTTAGTGACGCCTGCAAGCAAAATGGCCCTTGTAAACCACATTATGTAACTTGGATCATGAGTCCACTACATTTACAAAAAAAAAAAATAATAATAATTACATATTTTACACAATTCAAGGGAAGATAGTGGTAAAGCCATTTAGAACAGATATGGAAGGAGACTAGATCCACAGTGATATTTCATCAGTGATACCAGAACGTACAAATGAACATCGCTTAAGCATCTTTCAGTATCTTCACAAAGTTCTCCTTATTCAGGAGAACGTTGACATTGACCTATTAATGAGTCCTTCACTGTGGTCAAAAACATTACAGTGCCAAGTGGACAGAGAGACGGACAACTCTCATGCACAGATGAACCTTTCATCTTCAGGTTTGTGGTCGATGGACAGCCAAGAGAGAACGGAAGTGCCTTAGTTCAGCCATGAGATGCGACTCCCCTTGCTGCATAGTTAGCGATGGATCGCTAGCATTCTATTCAGTAGAAACGGAGGTAAAACACAGCCCTTCTTCTACTGCGTACTGTAGTAGTCGTTAGGTATACTGCACTGGAAATGCTTGAGAGGGCCTTGTTGACGTGTGGCTTTCCTGCCAGGAGATGGCGCCATGACAGATTGCCAGATTCATGCCAGTTTCAACAACCTAGTTCTCTTTTTTTTTTCCTTCTTCAAAAGACTACAGTCTTCTTGAGAGTAAGGCGCAAGGGCAACGATTCATTTTCAAGGCGCGTTAAAGGTTGTTGCAGACCACCCCTGCAACCTGCGCCTCCTTAAATACTTAAGTGACATCATTTCACAGCAACTGAGGCCGAGTGGCTGCGATGCACAGGTGCCTATCCAGATGACGTACGAGACTGCTAAATGATGCTGCTCTTGAGTGCAGGTGAAGAGGGAGGTAAGCGTGTGGGTGGACGGGCCTCTGTGTATGTGTGTGTGTGTGAGAGAGAGAGTGAGTGTGTGTGAGTGTGTGTGTGTGTGTGGGTTTGTGATTGACTGGGGCGTGTTAGCCGTCGATGTCCCAGCTGAAGAGATGGTGCTTCACCAGCATGTCCTGCACGCCCTCCTTCAAAGGTTTCTGCTCCTTCTCCTAAACACACACACACACACACACACACACACACACACACACACACACACACACACACACACACACACACACACACACACACACACACACACACACACACACACACACACACACACACACACACACACACACACACACACACACACACACAAATAAATAAAAAGGGGGGAGTTGTAGGTTCTTGTCATGATGCAGTCAT
This sequence comes from Sardina pilchardus, assembly GCF_963854185.1. NCBI lineage: Eukaryota > Metazoa > Chordata > Actinopteri > Clupeiformes > Clupeidae > Sardina > Sardina pilchardus. The sequence continues at coordinate 9,962,622 of NC_084996.1, read as the reverse complement.
ACTCAGTGTTCGAATTACCTTGTCGTTCCCGGGGGGGCCCACCGGGGGGGGGGGGGGGGTGTTGACGACAAATATTTGTCAAAACAATTTGAATGCAATATGAGTCTTGAATTGGATACCATACCGGAGTTTGCTAGGATCTGAAAACCGGATTATGAATGTGCCTTGCCATATGAGAAACATGATAATGAACATAGGCTATTATGCCACACAAAAACATGGAGTAAGTGGAGCTTATTTTGCTGTCACTTCGTCTGTTTTATGACCTAGAAGGTTGTATGTGGTATCTGAGGATAGCTCTGTGTCTCTCCTTTCATCTGGTATGCGTGCCATATCGTTTTAATCGCGGGTTCACGAGTAAATCAAACGAATGGTAGCATAAGCTATATGACATTATTATTTGTTTGTCACTTCGTCTGTTTTTGTTACACAAAAGGATCGATGTATTTGGTATCAATGGAAAACTATGTTTCTCCTCTTTCATTTGATATGGCATGTCTGTGCGATCCGAGTGATTCAAGCATATGCACGGGTGAACGCAGAGCAATATAGACTGTAAATATGATCTAGCCTACTTATAACTTCATGATTTTCATACTTGATCGTACAGACAAGTGTCTAGTCTCGTTGGAAAGCCCCGCTTCTGCTCTTTCGTGCAATAGAGGTTGTCATATCGCTGCAACTAACAATCACGGAGCAATGTAACAGAGAAGAATGGGTGTGTTTTTTGACGCACTTTACGCAAACGATTTCGGGCTTTGTAGTCGATGTCATTAAGCGCAGAGAATCCTCTCTCGCATTCTGCCGAAGTAGGTAAAACTTGTTGCCTGCGATGATGAGTTTCTTCAGGCAGCACCCTTCCCTTGCCCCTTGCATTTTAAAGTCCCGAGACTCCTCGACAGCCTGCCTGGTTGGCCCCCTCAGACAGTGATTTCGAGCAGAACTAGTAGTGCCCTGGCCAGAACTAAGGGGGCTGGGCACTACTGGGCCCTATGGTAATTCGAACACTGGTCATACTTCAACAGTGTTCATAACTCAGCATTTCCAACAGACATGGCCACCATGCATATGATGATGCCCTATCACCCATCAGCACTTGCCAATCCTGCCCGGCACCAGTGCTCTGCTGATGGGAAGTCTTGAGAGACTGCCAGCATCTGAAGCCGTGCCATGTTTGTGACAGTATTGTTGCATCTTTATCAGCTTGCCACATGTATGGGGGAGTGCAGCTTACAATCTCTCTGTAAAGCCAGTATTTGTCACCAGTGTAGATATCTATGAGGGGGTTCAACTGTACACACACATGGTGCCACTCTCTGTTGAGAACGCTGCCACTCAGTCAGATACTAGAGTCAGGCTGGGCACAGTGGTGCCCTGGGAAGAGGAAGGCACCCAAAGCCTGAACTGTTCCAAAGGTCAACCGCTTGTCAGATACATTTCACACTGTTCTCAGAACAGTCTCCAGGACCCAAACTGGCTTGTCTGATAACAATAATAATAATGATGATGATGATGATGATGATGATGTTGTTAGGATAAAATTTCCACACCTTAAAGAAAACAAATATACAGATGATTGTCTCGGATTTCTGTGCCTTCAACAAACTTGGGGGATGTGACTGTAAAAATGGCCAACAATGCCTTGTTCTTTTAATTGCTTCTAAAGCCATTTTCTTTTCCAGTTCTGCCTTTGACAAACAGCCTTATGGAAGTCAACCCAGATGCAGGCTGGTGGTTACAGTATTTGCAGTGCCTCGCCCCTTTCTCTTCACTTGGAGTCAACAAAGGTCAGGGCACTTCTTGAGTGCAAGACAAACAGCAGCAGCTAAGGCTTTGGGTGTGGACTGGACTGGAGCGCTGTTAATGAGCCAGAGATTTCACAGCAGGGCTCCACGGCCAAGTTAGGGGCGGTAGTAGTAGTAGTAGTAGTGGTAGGGGGCAGTAGGGTTTGCACATGGGTTAGGCCACACAAGGGAGACAGCCTGGGTAGAACGAGCAATGCTAGGCTAAAGCTAAAGCTAATCTAAAGACTACAGGCCTGGATCAGCTAAGTGCTGCAGCCATGCACTGAGAGGAGCTTCTCCTCCAAATGCATTATGTATAAATACGTGCATTTTATACCACAGTGGTGATTCTGCAGCCACTTGCTCTGCTGTCTGACCCAGGTTCAATCTACTGCTACTGCTACAATAGTACTACAGTTGCTACTCAGCAGGAGTCTTCTGCAGGTTGGCCGCTTTACCTAAAGATCCCAACTAAAGAGATGATGTTGAACCAACACATCCACCACCTCAGATTTCAGAACGGGTGAGTTCTGGAACAGCAGACACACACAGAAATCCATTATGTGGACAGAGTTCGTGCTCAATGTCTGTGTGTGAGGATTTTTTTTGAAAACAAAAGACAGGAACAGAAAAGACAAAGACAAATAGAGAGCAAAAGAGAGAGAGAGAGAGAGAGAGAGAGAGAGAGAGAGAGAGAGAGAGAGAAAGAAAGGAAAAGATTCAAACTTGACATGTACTTATGGCTCACCTCTTTCTTAGCAGGCAGCTCACAGTCTTGAGAGAGACTGAACGCAAACTTGGAGAGAACCCTGAAGACAACACAAAGCAAAACAGAAGTCAAATACTAAATGGCATCAATCTTTCTTACAATCTGCCACCACTCTTCTATGGATATCTACCAGCTCACTGACTATACAGTAATTTCCTGTGTATTAGCCACATTGTGTATAAACTGCAGGACAGTGTTTTTTTGCAAGTTAAAAGACACAAAATCACATTAATACCATATCAACTGCCCCCGTGTATTAACCTCAGAACTGAAGACATTTTGCAAAATCAATGCATAAACCACAGCTAATAGTTGGGAAATGACTGTAATGATCCTCCCTTAGTTTGTTTCTTCCTCTCCCCTCACCCTTGGCCTGTCTCTTACCGGAGTTCACACTTGATCTGCACCCAGCCAGGGCTGCGCAGGAAGGACCAGGGCTGGTACCACTTCTCCACCGCCGCGATGCTGGAGCACAGCACCTCTAGCCACAGGTGCAGCACCTGCTCACTGACACACACACACAGTCCAAAATGAGCACAAACCATCAGTAGTGGCGCATGCTGTGTAAGCAATGTGGATGGTGGATCATCTGCATCAATGCTCACAGGCCCGAGAGACAGAGAGTACCGGTATGTGTGTGCTTGTGTGTGTGTGTGTGTGTGTGTGTGTGTGTATGGACAATTACGTACTTCAGGCCCACGCAGATTAGTGAGGCCGAACTTAACGTCCATCTGTGCGTGCGCCGTGTCGTGACTCATGTTTACAGACTGCACTGCCTGGGAAAAGAGAGAAGATAGTAAACGTGATAAGCACCCCCACATCACTGAAAACACAAACAATATTTAAATACCAAAAAGTCCTCTAAACCTCTAACGAGTTAAATAACGTCACGCATCAAGTGACACACTGTCATGGCAAAGTGCCTTAAGTTGTACTGACAAGGGCCGCGTTTCCCAGATTTGTTAAAAAGCTCTTAACAAATTAAGAGCATTCTTAGAACGTTTTTAGAGCGCTCCTAGACGTTCTTAGCACTTAAGAGCTTCTTAACGAACCTAGGAAAACCCGGCCATGCTCCTTTAACAACACATACTGTACATTTCCAAAAACGAGCTGTGTCACTGGGCCATAGCAGGGAGAGTAAATCTAATAAAGATGTTGGCGGAGTGATACGCCCGAGGTGTGAAATGCCGAACAGTGAAAGGGGGGGCCTCTGATGAGCGTGTCCCGCCCACACGTACCCTGTAGAGCAGCTCCTCGGGGGTCAGCACCTTCCCATCCTCATCCAGCCTGCAGCAGACACACACCATTCACATTCATCACCTCAATTACAGCACCACATCAGGTTAACATGATTCACACGCTAATGGGGGAGGGTCAGAGGGTAATTTATCCTCATTTGCTGCGGGGATAGACGTGCATTTGTAGTCTGGACTGAGCTGCTCTGTCAGTTACTGATTCTGTTTTTTTACAGCACGTTTTTTTCATGAAATGAAATGCTCACCTGTAGGTCTTGCACAGCACCAGTCTGGAGTAGACAGAGTTGAAATCTCTCTCCACTTCTCTGCTAGCAGCCTGAGCATACAGATGATGATTAAAGTTATTATAATCCTCTTCCCAATCATATATTAATGCAGAAGCAGCACCCACATCATAATTGCAAAGGTACTTAATTCTGAATTCTGGCACTATCCACATTTCAAATCCAACACTCATTACTAAGCACCAACAAAATATAAGTTATCCACCCTATGCTCTGGATAATACATCCTTAATATAGCAGTGTACGATTTTGGTACGACTTGGTACGATTTTGGTGTATCGGATCTTAAAACAATGTACTGTATGTAATGTAGACATTTGTGCAAACATTTGAATGTGTGTGAGTTCCTTGAATGAGTTAAGTGTGTTTGATGAGCGCGGGCTGTACCTACCTCCTCTATGAAGAGCCATGGGTGGCACGGCCCCCCCAGTATGGACGTTTTCTTCAGGCCGTGTGCGAAGATGTCCTTGAGGGCCGGGCACAGCGTCCCCTCACCAGATCTGTGATGGCTTCTGTCACCGAGTCGTCCCCTGCCATGGAGTACTGGAGTACGACACACACACACACACACACACACGCATCCACCGTCAGCACACAAACATGGCCCCCACTCACACTGCCCACCTCTGGCACTTACAACTAACCACAACAATGACCATCAATATAGCTGTAAAACAACATGGAATTAGACTGGAACTTAAGTTTACTTCCTCAGCAGTAAAGACCACTCTGTAGGACTGCTCGACTCGACTGTGGCAAAAATCATAAATGTCATCCATTTGGAAATATCATCCATATCATTTAACTGTAAAATAAATTATGTATGCAAAATATACTCTATACAACAGTTGACACTGTAAAGGAAATGGGTGCATAATAAAATGTATAATTCACAATTGACGAATGATCAGTTAATTTGAGTACAGGTAACTGCACAGCCCTATCACATGTGTTTGTACAGTATGCTTTTAGGAAAGGGTGGTTGATATAAAACTACTGTCATATCATGAAAGTCAGAGCCAGTCATGTTTCAGGAAAAAAAACCTTCAGATAAAGTGCCTAGTGAAAACCCCATTTTAGTCCATGATCACCAGTTTACTTAACATAAAGGGAGATATTAGTGTCAGGCCTATTACTAAAGTGAGATGCATACAAATGAGGGAGGGCATACAGACCTCTTTACTCCGTTCATCAAGGATCTCCACAAACTTGGCAGGAAACCAACCTAAATGGCACGCAAAAAGGGAAAAATGTTAAACAAGTCTAATTAAACCGTCCGCTCTCTGACTCTTTACCACCGAATCTTTACATCCTACAACAACGCTGTAACAGACGTCGGTGTGTGTGTTGTGTGTGTGTTCTGGAACACTGGGCGCCCAGCGGGGGCTGAGATGACTCATCCTCCTCGCATGCTCACCTCGCAGGCCGTTGAGCTCTCCACCCAGCAGTGCTCGTCTTTCTGGGACACGATCTGAGGAGGAGGCAAAGATGGGGGGGGGGGGGGTAGTTGAATGCTTGTTGATGCTCGCTCAAGCAAGTGTGAACGGGGGGGGGCATGACTGCTGCCTCTGCTTTTAGGGAATTTCTTCTCTGGGTTTTTTTTACTCACGGTGATGATGTCGTTCTTGCGGAAGCCCAGCTCGTCGTCGTCGTGGCGCTCGAAGTCCAGCAGGGCCTTGGCCCGCCGGCGGCGGTTCCGCGACACCACCAGGAAGTTCTCGTGGTCCCTCTGGTGGCTCTCCATGGAGTAGTCGGGAGTGAGATCCTAAAGAGAGAGAGACGAGGAGAGAGGAGACATTGGGAGAATGAGCACACGTACTGTAGTGTTTGGGGAAAAACAGAGGTACAGATCTTGCTATTTAAATGACCAGAAATGAAAAAAAGAAAAAGATGGCCGAGAGAAATAATAAAAAAAAATCAGATAGACATGGATGAAAATCTGACACTGAACACATAAATACTTATATATAGCATGGATGCTGTTGATTTGCTGCCCCTCTCCTGTGTGGACTGCTATGAGTGAGTGAAAGTGTATGTGTGTGTGTGTGTGTGTCTGCAAGTGAGTGTGTGTGTGAGAGAGAGAGAGAGTGAGAGTGTGTGTGTGTGAGTGTGTGTGTGTGTGTGTGTGTGTGTGTGTGGAGTCTCACCGTGCTGCAGTTGCGGGGGTCCAGGCAGTGGAAGTGCTCGGCGGTGCGGTTGATGGCCTCCCGTAGCGCCGCCACCAGCTCCGTCTGCTTGATGTTCTTGGCCTTGAGCGCCTCCGCGTCGTCCTCGCCCCACAGCAGCGTGCTCAGCGT
>NC_084996.1:9928732-9951232 GCF_963854185.1 Sardina pilchardus | reverse complement strand
GGCGCCCTCCCCACGCAGCCACTCATGGGCCTCCAGGCCGTCTGAAGACAGGAATGGGGGGGTGGGGGGGGATTAAAAAGAAACCGTTTAGAAAAAAATATCCACATAATTTCATCATATTTTCCAACCTACCATGATCTAATGGGAATGTAACTACTGTAGATGTAAATATGACTGCTGCTCAGTCCTGCACATTCTCTCCGCAAATATAAACTTGCTTGTCGCGTGTGTATGTGTCTTTCTGTGTGTTTACTGTATTTATTGTATGCCCCCCCCCCCCCCCCCCCCATGGACAGAATTCCACAAAACTTGGCTTGCATTTAGAGGGTCATAATGATCCTACACCTCCAATTCAAATTTGAGCATGTCAGCCAGAGATACCTGTGATTACAACACAGGGATGGCTTGACATGGCTTGGATTCCTTACAACCCTCATCACTATACTGAACGTCACTGATGCTATATCAGCTGCCCCCCCCCCCAACTCAATTGTGAGCTGAACAAAAGGCGAGAGGGTACATTTACAGTATGCAATAAGCATAGAATGCAGATCAGCAAAAGATGATAATGATTCATTTTAGTTGGTTAAGTGACATTCTGTGTTCCTACCACAAACTCGGCAAGTAAAATTGTGCGAGTGCTGGTTTACACTACCCACCTTCAGTATCGATCCTGAATCCAAACTCATCATACTGAACCTCCGACTCCAATGCAGGGTCTTTCTGCAAAAATGTAAATAACAAAAACCAGTTATACACTCTCTCAAGTCACTGACCAAAAGATCTACACACTGTGCACAGTCATAAAAGACACTTTAAAAAACAAACCCAAAAACAAAACAAAGTGGAGAGAAGTAAGCGTCCTCAATAGTAGAGAGTGTGACTGTGGGAAGCTCCCCATCTGCTGTGTGTTTACCTGGTGGTACTTGGCCAGAATGTCCTGCGGCCACATGCTGGGGGTGAGCGCTGAGAAGGGCCCTCCTGGGGCAGGGGTGTACCTCCCTGAAACACATCATATCACATCACATCACCCCACACACGATCACACACAGCAGCAGGAGAACAGCAGAGTACACTACACAGACAGTGACACTGACACGCAGAGAGAATGCATTGTCCATCATGCAAAGAAAGACTTGTTATGCATAAGGAAACAGGAGGCTAAAAAAATTCTGTGAAGACAGAAACAGGAGTATTGTAGGGATGACAACAAGGAAAGCCGTGTAACAAGCAAAGGAATGCTTACCTGACATGCTGGTTGTCTGTCTGCGCGGAGGCTAGCTTCAGGGAATTTAAACTGTGGCCAAATGCAGGTTAACAGATATCACCAGGACTGAAGGGGGGAAAAAGAGGGCAAAAGTGTACTGTCAGCCCCACTACCTTATCATTACACCAAACAAAAGACATTACTAATCAATCAAAGAGTTCAGCTGTTCAGCTAGAGGCCACACTAAAGGTAAGCCTCAGTCCCACCATGGCTCAACCTTACTGTACTGTACTTTCAAAAGTTAAATGTCCATGGATGAAAAATGAACAACCTGGTGTCACCCTAAAAACAAAAACTGTACAGACCCCATAGGCCCATACACTCAGATGGTTGATGACGCCAGAGAAAGAGGCAGCTGACTAGCCCAAATCTGTGTGTGTGTGCTGTTCCCTGCACCAACTGTGCATTAATAAACACAGATGACAGCCAAACAACAGCTACATCTTTGTCCCCCCGAGGTGGATTCTGACAGCAGATAGCTGCTCCCTTCACATCATATGGGAGTGGTTTACAACTCACTCTTTCCCACAGACACGGCCCAATACCACACAAACACAATGCCCCTGGATAAAACCTGCATGCAGCCCACAAAACAAGACGCGAAAGACAAAAAGGCAACACATCTACAACCATTTCAAATAGCACTGGAGAACTTACAAGAAAATAAATTGCACTCAACATTGTTTTGAACACAACAATGGAACTGGGGAATAAGCCAAAACACTCGCTCTCGTAGACCAAACAACACACTGCAAATGACTCACAACAACAGTCAAGTCAAGGGAAAGGCTGGCCTGATTTGGACAATGCATTGGCACGAGCATATCAGAAACCCAGGGCATGAAGACCGTGGCTGAGGAGCACAGACCCATGATGACTCACCTCCTGCACCTCAGAGTTCTTGAAAAACACGGAGCAACTTCTGCTGCTGCCCGCCCGGTGTTCTCATGCAATAATAATAATAATAATGTGGACACTGGGAACCATGGCTTAAAAACAACCCGTCTCTGGCTAATCTCGTCACAGAGGCCTCTGGCCGAGTCATTTCTCCAGGGGCGACATCAGCAGTGTTTTTACAGCATAGGCTATAAGACGAGCACTGTTCTCACTCCCACAGCAGAACCCATGACTGATCCAATGGAGGGAGGGGGTGTGGGTGACCCACATAGATGCAATGCTGCATGCATTGATTGGGCCTATGATATGATGCTTTCATGATTGTGAACTGGGAATCATTTGGCTTTCATAGGTTTTCAGGGGGATTTTATTGACTTAACATTCTATCAAACCACATTATCCTTGTAACTTAAGGTTTGGTGTTTGATGAATCAGGCCAACTCAAGCAGCAAATCACCTCTTCAAACTCTGTTCAAAGGAACTTCTCCCGGCATTATTTTGGTGTCAGAGGGAGGCCTATTACCACCAGCTTTGACAGACACTAAGGGGCCATGAGGACTTCCTGCTCGATAAGCAGTGCACAGCTCAACTGTTCCGATTCCGAATATCCTTCTTTTGGAATGCAGCCAACTCTGTGCAGTGTGTGTAAGAAACGGGAAATGAGGAAATGTTAGCATGTAGCACACATATTAGGCCTCGTGCAAAAAGCCTTGCTAGATCAGTTAGCCTTGATTTGTTGTAGTCAACTATATGGATAGATTCCACAAAAGCTAGGTCACATCTTAGAGTCGAAGCCTCAATGTAGACAAGATAAGCTTACTTTCACAAAGTTACCTCACTCAGATGGAAAAATACCACACATTCTATAACATTTCCTCCAGTGCTTAAAGCAAACAGTCCACTTAGGCCAGCTCAATTCAAGAAGCTGATAAGAGGTCAGTAATGTCATCCAGAGGTAAAGGTCCCGACAGGTGATGACACATTTAGATTAGGACACCTCTAACACATCAACACTGGGGCTACTTTGAGTCAAAAAGTAGCCAAATGTGTTCAGGGGACTTTAGACAGACATGCCTAATTTCACTGATGCTACCTAGAGCATTAGCCTTCAGCAATCACAAAAACGGAGAATGCAAGTGCACTGCAAATACCCAAGAACTTGTTGCTATTTGTTGGTAATTGTCGGTGGCCATATCAAGGGCACAACTAGTTATGATGCTGATCAGATTATAAATGGCCGCAGTGAAGACGCAGAATGACTGAAGAATTTGTTGTTCGAGAACCCATCATGAGTGTGGATACATAGGGGTGGCTCTGGGACGCTAGACACTACTGTTGAGCCTTCTGGAGTCGTCAAGGGCGGTGATGATGGAAAGTGTCTGCTTGCTCACAAAGGCTGTTCTATTGGTGAGGCTGTTTCTTGTGCGTGAGGGTTGCTTTATTGGGGATTTTATTTTGTGTTGCTTTTTTCCCCCTTTGTTTGGAGATTCAGGCTACTGGCAATGCATGTACTCCCATGAAGGAGGACCGTTACAGACCCTGGGTAAAACAAAGCAGCATTTTTTGCAACTGCCGCCCGCCAAATGTCCATTGTCGGTGGAGCCTGTTGTGTAATGCTAATAGGCTGGGTTGTTAATTGGCCACTGCAGGAAATCCCCGACCTACGGCACAAGGAACTTAACACCACTCTTGTGCATTATCTGAAATTAAAGCAGTCCATCATGGCTAGATCGGCATCTGATTAAATCGTTCACCAAGTCATTCGTTTGGTAGTATTGATATGCACCACTCATTGGCCGGGTTTCCCAAAATTGTTAAGAAGCTCATAAGTCCTAAGAACTTCTTAGGAGCGTTCTTAGAACATTCTTACAACGCTACTAAGAAGTTCTTAGCACTTAAGAGCTTCTGAACAATTTTGGGAAACCCGGCCATTATCAGTGCATACACTTTTCTACATCAACGCATTCGACTTTGCAGTCACGCACATACGTGACCACATACACACATGCCTTGACTTCAGGGATGAAGTGATGTTTACTCGACCATGGTGCAACTGCTACAAGGCGTAAAACTGTCGAGACTGCAAGTACTCTAGGGTTAGAAGGAAAAACGAGGAAAAACAGTGCTCCTGAGTCTAAGAGATGGGGGTTAAGTGTCTCTCCCAGTTTTGCACACTTAATAAGGGAATAGAGTAGGGGTTGTAGGGTTTCCGCAGCCAAAAGTCAGTCTCATGGTGCAAATTCATGTCAGCACTTGTGAGATGACTGTCAAACTCCGGCATTGAGCTTTTACTTCTTCTGACTCACTGCTTGGCAACACGAATGCACTACAGTGGCCAGCGAAGTGAATCACACCAGCTATGAAGCAATTAACCAAGAAGACTGAGAGTACAGCCTATTAAACTGCTGTGCTGTAAGGAGCTATGAATCAACAAATAGAAAGATCCTCAGCCCACCACCCAAGCTTTTAGCCTGTTCTCTAACACCTGGTCCTTTTGACAAGAAGGTCAGATTGTTGACTGGCTGGTAATGAATGACTCACAGAAACCATGAATAAACAAACTCTACCCTTCAGGAAATGGCTGGGTAAATGAAGGTGATCTCTCCCTCTGATAATGGCATCAAATGCACTCAGACAGAACACAGTTGCTTGATTATTGTACTGTATCTCAAATGCATAGATGAGCCTAAAGGTTAGTGTCCAACTGGGGAGTCAGCTGTCTGATGGTAGGAGACAAAAATAGCCACAACAGAAAAATAAATAACACACACACACACACACACACACACACACACACCTTTACTTTCGTTCATTTGTGCTGTGGTCAAGCCCCATTAGAGAGCGCAGATATGGCCATGAATGAGGCAGCAGGCAATGCCCCGCTCACTGATAGCCATCATTACTGGCCTTCACAAACAATCCAAGTCATCACACGCGACAAAGGACAGGGACACTAACCAGCTGCAGGGGTACAATATGGTCATTCCTATGGCAACCTGTGCCATGACAACAGAACCCTCTATAAGGTAAATAGGATAGTTCTAGTCTAACGTCACAGCAGGAGGGTGTGTGGGGGTGTGGGGGATGGTGCTCGTAAAGGATAATGAGACAGGCAAGGAGTGCTTAGTTGTGCCTAACACTACATCTTAAATGGCCCAGAGTCTTCTGGTGTAAGGATAGCTTGACAAAAACATACAGACAAAAGGTAACTGACTGACTGACATAAACTATAGCCTAATGACTGAGAGGCCGGAGTAGGTGTACATTGGCAAGGCCTCAGTTACAGTACAAGCGTGTTTGCCTTACTGTAAACACACACCCTTCCTCAGGAAACTACACACAGAAGATCCTGTATTCAGTGCCAGTCAGAGAGCAGCACAGAGCTACACACACACACACACACACGCACACACACACGCACACACACACACAACAAGTAAATTAATTAAACTGCCACTGGTTCAGAGATCACAGATAAAATGATCTGATTAAGCCGAATTGGGTGAAATGTGGGGAGAGAGGGGGAGAGAGAGGAAGGAGAGAGAGAAAGAAAGAGAGAGAGATACTTCAAAGACTCTCTCTCTCTCTCGCTCTCTCCCTCTTTCCCTTGTCACATCCTATTCCTTTGTGCTCCTCCTACTGATGCCCACCACAGCACACCATCATGACTCATAGCATGCACATTTCTCTCTCCCCCTCTCTTTGCCTCCCTCTCTACCCCTCTCTTTGCCTCCCTCTCTCCCTTGTGCCAGCCCCCACCCCACACACTGACGACACACTGACGATAGGAGAGCTGCCACGCGCCTATCGTGTTTACTGCCCAGCTGAGCATCAGACAGCAAGCCCCCCGTGTTATTCACACACGATTTAAATGAATATTCTGACTGAATGCAAGATCAACAAAACAGTTTGAACAAAAACTGCTGATTACACCATCTAAATCTTGCAAATCTACACAAGCCTAATCCACATATTTCAACAGCCCAAGCAGATTTGCAAACAATGATTCAACAGGTAGGCTAGTATTTAAATGCCATGACACAATGAATAATAATAAAAAAACAGGGCTACATTGAAAAACCTTTAACTGGTTTTCTATTTAAGTTGGGGAACTGCATCAAATTATTAAAACTGACGCACATAACGTGTGAGGGGCGGGGTAAGATGACTAGTAGGGAGCGACTACGATGGACACGTTGCGATTACAGGTAAAGTTGCGCATTGAAAAAGTGTTTGCAATCAGTTTAGTCCTGACACCTGTTCAATGCCCACTCTTGGTAGGGATAGAGTCAGATGAATATAACAAGAGGTCCAAAACTATAACCAGCATTTAGATGTCCACAACTGACTTATTATGCAACAAGGAAATACTGAAAGAGTCTCTTTAAACTGGTTATGGGTTTACTAAATTGCACACTTGTAATCTCAACGATGGAGGAAATAATGCAGAATATAATGGGAAATAATCATTAGTGAAATAAAGAAAACCGAACATAGACCAAACAATGGTTCTCTGAGATAAAGAGCCTTAGGTAGGCTACATTTTAAGACACCATATGTCAGTTGCATTGACGATGGAGTTGTCCATGTTATCTAGCGAGAAAAACAGACCTCTTGACAATCAGGCTGTCTGAGCAAGTGGTGACAAAATAGACAAGAGTAATAGCGATGTGTGCATTAAACTCAGACACAACACTGGGTTAGCTTACATAGTTGACTTCTTACTTAGCTAACTCTTCTTCCTGAAACATCTTTGGAGACTGTAATCAGGTGTAAACAGACGTAAACATACGTTAGCGAGCAAGCAAGCAAGCTAATTTCAAAACTATCCTGGTAGGTAGGCTACGACAGCTGGGCTAAACCAGATAGTAACGCCACTTTAAATGAGCCCATTGGAGATAAACACCAACAACTGAAATGCAACGATCAAAGGCTAAATGTCGATAATGCTATGCGAAGGCGTAGTATATGTTGGGACGCTCGGTTGCGTCCTGTAGTCCCGCTGACAGTAGCAATCTTTGCTAGCTTTCTTACTAAACCATCAGGTTAACATAACGCTAGCTTCAGAAATTGACTTGAACGTTAAACGTAGGCTACGTTCTCACTATCATCACTTGCTGTGATGTTTGACTTACCTTTACCGTCATGCTGTAAATACGTTTTTAAACACGCTTCCGAGTCCTCTCAATATCGATTGTTTCTTTTTCTTCTCAGAGCAGTAACCGAATGCATTTACCATAATTTGATCAAATACATGGTTGTAAGTTGTGCGAAATTCCAGAATGATAGACTTGGATTTCACCTCGTTGAATGCAACGTTTTGCGTCATACACCTGCTCGCTCTGCGTGAGGCATTCAACAGTGTATTACTACGCATGGATAAAAGTAGTGCCAGTTAGTGCTTTATTATACTAATGTCGTTTATTGTCGGCATGTATTCAAGTATTTGTGAGATGTCGCGCTAATGTATTGAACGACTGGTCATATACATAATTCTCTCCATTCGATAGGAGGCCAAGTATCAATTTATTCTGTGTCATGACGCTAACAGGAAGTGGTCACTGCTAATCAGCTGTTTTATGGTATTCACTTGAACGTATTGCCATGTAGCCTTCCGCTTAGGATGACGTGTTAAGCGCTCTATCAACATTTGGAAGAAATAGCCAATGTCTGACTGGGTGCCATCTAGAATATTTTTTTCTACTCTACACACTCTAACATTCTATAATGAAAATATATAATTTTGCCAATTTGTTTTCTTTTCTATGTGTGATGCGATTTTGGAGTCCCCTGAACATTAGGCTATAAATTGTCTATGCCCACACAGAAAAAGCTAATGGCTTACAGCTTTATACTTTCACATGTGAACATTTGGCTGAAAAAGCACGACTCACTTACTTCATCAGTAGGCATGTTGAGGTAGTCTGATTCTGCTGTGTCCACTCTTGATTGTGAAAGTGTATTGTCATTGATTATCAGTAGCATAGACGATTGTTTCAAGGATAGATCAATTTTGTACTTTTCACCTCAGTGAAATAATGAATTTGTGTCACGGATCATGCAATAGGCCTACCTCAACCACAAGATGGCAGACTACATGTGTGAAGGCAAGAATAAGTTAATGAATTAATCATTTGTTTATTTAGCCTATCTATTTATTTATTCTCAAATAAATAACTCGCTCATTCATGCATTGAAGCGTCGAGCTTTAATGCTGAACAAACACAAATATGAATGTACATGTGTAAAGTTAACCTCAAAACAAGAGCACGATCAAAGAAGAATCCCTTGAGAAGAGATAAAATAAAACTTGAACATATGCTCAGAATGCAAAACAAAAGCAAAGGAACCCCATACCTAAAAACAGGAGATGTATGTTCTATAATCACATAGCTTTTTGCATAAAATCAATCATAGTCTGAAAGCCTTTTCACTTGTTGAAAGACTGAATGCATTCATTACTGCACAATAAACAGTGCTGAAAAGAAAATGTTCCTTTCTCACAGAAAATGAAAGCAATGTGTCTAGACAGCACCTAATGAAGGAGATAATCTATGTTATCAGAGGTCATGGTGCAATTTCAAAAATAAAGACCATTGAGAAAGTTCAAACAATGGAAATCTCAGTAAAGATCTTGGAACCCCAGACTGTAATGCATATCACCAAATGTATAGTTTTACATAACTAGTATCTCTGGGAAGGCTGCTGAAGACAGTATGAAAAGCAGTATTTGAAACACATGCATCACAAATGAATCAAATAAAATCAAAGGCTGGTGTTATTTTTGCTAAGAGTTCCACTGAAGTGCTCTGTTTTCCTGCCAAATTTCAGGATTAGATCAACAATAGGCCTATGATGACAGCATTGCATGGATGCGTTCGCCGGAGGAATCAAATGAGGACAGGCTGGTGATTGAGGCCAGAGAGGAAGTCAGAGAACTCAGACAGAGATTTCATTTAGGGACTGAGGAGTTTGACAAGTAGAGCAAAGAAATCCAGTCCAATCTTAATCTATGAGTCTATATGAATTTCTGAACACAAACATAACATCAACATGTTGGAGTCATGATTTAAAGAATGAACCCCATAATCGCATCTGATGATGGAAAAAAAAGAATTCAGGTTTCAGGTAAAGGATAGAAACTCTATCAGGGATGTGACATCCTCATGGCTGGGAGGGACCCTGTGAATTCACTTTTCAAAGACCTCGCAAGAATGTCAGAAATATTATGTCACGTTCAGTGTGGGAGGTTATGCTCATGACCAAGCTTCAAAAGGCCCAAGAGGAGAGTCGCTGAGCCATGCTTTTATGAAGATTGCCAGGCTGTGTGCAAGTCAGTGGGTGTCCTGCTGCCAGAAACTTAATTCCAGCTGTGCATTTATTTGCTTCTCTGTAGTGTCATGAACATTATTGCATACAGTCTGATTTTTGTCTATTCCGCTTATTTGTTTTTGCTTCCTAGGGGTTGGGTCAGCTGTGATCATTTCTTTCAACAACTTTCTTTCTGTTGGTTTCACCCTGGTCCCAAAAGTGATGTTTGTTCTCAAAATTCTGTTGGTTCCACAGTCATGTTATAGCTTGCTTGACGGCACACTAATGTCAAGCCGAGTTATGGCTATTTGTAGTTGCAGCTGAAAGGGCTTATACTGTTTTGCCTGGGTCTTGTAGATGACTACAGTATACTGTTATATTTTGAAAAAACGATTTGACATCACTGGTGGTTTGAATTGTCTGAATGCATTTGAGGAGGCATCAGACTTAACACTTTGTCAGTTTCATTTATTGTAGTGCACAGAGTCAGCACATGGTGTCACTCAAGTGCACTGAGGCTCAGTTTTGTCACTCTGCAGGGAGTCACCATAGCAGATCTAGCGCACTGTAAGTGGGGTGACTTCTTCAATCTGAGAGACCTCATTACAGAACTGTGCCTGCAGGCTTTTCTTGTCTTATTTTAGCCAGGACATAATTTAGTCAGGATCAGTATTGAAAGACAAGGCAGCAGAAATAGAGGCGGGCAAGGGAATACCTCCGGCCCGTGAAAGGTCTTTTGGATACAGTCATGCCGGGCTGTATTCTGAAAGCATTATTTGACCAATTTCATAGCATTATCACATTATTCAGCAAATTGCATTACTTGGCATTTTGGTTCATTTTTCTGTCAAACTACAAAAACAGTGTTTTTAAAGATTTCACAGGGGTGTTAAGTTGTTACTGCAGTAGGCCCACAATGCACTTAGATGATTGTGTGTGTGGAAATAAGAGGTACTCACAAGCAGCAGATCTAATAAATGTCTCATAGAAATGAGTAGGAGTCTAATAAATGAGGGCACTGTGCATCAAAAAGAAAAGGACAAGTTCAGAGAAGGGAGAAACAAGCCCCGAAGAAAACATTGAAATTATACATTTCCAATCCTTCTGTGTGATGAATGTTTTGTGTACGTGGCCAGGCAGGCACACATGAAAGAGAGAGAGAGAGAGAGAGAGAGAGAGAGAGAGAGAGAGAGAGAGCAGGCAATGATGTCTCCAGGGCTTCACAGGGAAACAGTCTCCTCAGTGTGATCCAGTTGAACAAACAACTCTGAATGAGAATGAATGGATGCCTTGTCATTCAGTGGCCATCAGTGCTTGGGCTCTTTGGTTACCTTCAATGACTGGACTATAATTAGGAGCCCAAAGAGAGTCCTCTTAGACGTGCCACTGTATGCTCTCCCCTTAAAATGACTGTGCTTTTTGCCCATTTGGTCTCTGTCATCCTTTGATGTAGCTGAAGAAAACATCAGTGTTCATTCTGTTGCTCCATTTGATCATTTGGTCGGACTTGGTGCCCCTCTTTGTTTTCTTAAAGCTCAATTTTCAAGTCAATTTTCAAGTCACCCTTAGTTACAGCAACACATCCTCATCCATCCCGTGCCAGGTAAAAAGACAACCTCACAACTTCCAAACCACATTCCCCTCATCAGAGAGAGTAAGTCAGTTAAGATCGAGGTGGGGGTAAAAGGATAGAAATCCTGGCCATTGAAAATCATTAGTCGGTTCTCTTATTTGAATTTACTAATTAAGATAGTCCTGTCTCATGATTATCAAACTTCTAATCAGTGTTAAATCATGTTGAATGTTTAATGTTAAATCAGCAGTTGGAGCATGTGGTTTGTGGTTTGTAATGTGACCACAGCAAGTTCAACACCTGTCACAAAGGTGCACAGTCCTTAGAATTGTTTACAGAGGAGTAGTGAAATAACAAGATACTTTCTCATGGTCTTCTCCAATGATGTGGCTTGCTTGTGAATTCTGATCTTCAGTTCCTTCCACAAATTATCCATGGGTTTAATAGGCTGGGTGAACCCTACCTGAACTTCCGGGGAATTTGAATTTCGCCTGGCAGCTCAGGCTGGAAACCAGCAGATCTATTTCCTCTGTTTACTGCCAGAACCTTTGGCTCCAATCAGAAACGGCCATACTCTAGTCCTGGCATGTTATTGGCCGGTGCCGTGACGATAACGAAACCTAAGCGATGCAAAGTACAATAGAAACAAAGTGCAGCCTCCCCAGACTAATGTTCAATCTTAAAAGATTGAGCTTAGTATGGTGACAACCAGACTATGGGTTTGAGTCATTGATGAGGATATTCCATGTCCTTTGTTTTCTTCCCCAGAATGTCTCCTTTGGACCATTGTCCTGCTAGACCAGGGGTCTCCAACATTTTTTTTTTCTCCGAGAGCTAAAATGGATATGGCCAAGAGCTTTTATGTTAGTAGTGGCATGCCGTGTATTCACATAGCCGATCTGCTCAACACCGCTGAATAAGATTTGTATGCTTTTTCAGGGTTGCTTTCAACCCACTTACCTTCTCTCTGTGTACACTGTGAATTTGATTTCAGAGGTACATGTTTCCCAAGAGGCTGGGTTACCAGATGTATTAACCTCTTCCTCAAACCTTTTGGAAAGGTACTGAAAGCAGTGAAAATACCCTTTTGCGTGTGTCTTTAATGTATTAACATCCTTATGTATCCTAGGTGTGATTCTCCATTGTATTCTCTAGAATGGGGGGCTTTCACACCTCACCTGTGGCTGCTAGCATTGGCCCAGGTGCATATTGGGGGGTGCCCCTAATTGATGACTGTCTGGGAGTACCTTGAGTCATACCAACAAGCCACGTCCAGCTTTGTTTGTAGTTCACCTAAAGCTTAGTAATTTCATGTACAAGTCAGAGAGGTTCTTGGTGAAGCATTCGGTTGAAGCTCTGGTCTCTTTCCCTTGGTGTGTATCATTGGGAGAATAAAGCCTGTTTCCTGATTGACCTCCATCCTTTTCCAGACTACTTTAATAATATAGAATTACCAACAGTACTTAGAAACAGGTGGGGAGCTATACCTGTTCAAGTTCAAGTTCAGACAGTCCATTCATGCCTCATCCTCATCACCCTGATTGGCAACCAAATCATCTCAAGCATTTCCCAGCTCCATTCATCTCCCCTTAACAATATGGACTATCACCCCAGTAGAATACCATGACACCATGATGCTTCCCCTCCAAACATGACATGTGATATTATTGCCAAGAAGTCTCTCAGATATTGCCTCTGCAGTGGCTGTGTGCAGTTAAAACTCCTTACCACAGATGGCGCTGTTGCTTCTCTCTTTGTATGGATTTTGTGTGTGCCATCCATGAAGTGCATTGGAGGAAAGAGTGACAGAAAGAGAGAGGGAGGGAGAGAGACAGAGAGACAGAGAGAGGGAGAGAGAGAGAGAGAGAGAGAGAGAGAGAGAGAGAGAGAGAGAGAGAGAGAGAGAGAGAGAGAGTAATGTCTGTCATGTGCAATCAGTGGCACAACTGTTTGTCCCTCACCATCCTGTTTGTATGATGCTGCATGCAGAAGTGGAGCAGGGAACTGCACCAAAAGCATGGTCCGAAAAATGCTGGAGCCAGTACGGCACTTCTGTTCGGTATGTCACATGTCCAATCGTACATTCATGCACGCACACACACACACACACACACACACACACACACATGCTCAGAGAGTGAGAGTGGGGAGAGCTAGAGAGAGAGAGATGGACCCAGTCTCTTGGGCTGGACTGGAGGCCTTTTTTTATGGCAGTCTGTGGCCCTGGTCACTGGGGGATTTCTCTCACAGTAATGGGCTGCTGCACTGCCAGCCTCCAATTATGCAGGTCAGGTCACTGGGGTACAAGAGCACTGATACTCTGATCTGCTTGCTTTTAAAACTGTGTGTGTGTGTGTGTGTGTGTGTGTGTGTGTGTGTGTGTGTGTGTGTGTGTGTGTGTGTGTGTGACACACAGAAGTAGACAGAGCAAGTCAGCTCCCCCTCCGTGAGAGGAAGTGAACGTGGCAGTGAGACATGTTGGCATAATTAAATTAGTATTAGCAGTGCGAGTGCATAATGGAGCTATCCCCCAGTGGAAGTGCTGAGGCATGTGTGTGTGTGTGCGGTCATTTGTCACTGCGAGGACCCTCAAACGGCTGGCCATTTGCATACTGCCTTGGACTGTATCTCAGGCAGTTGCAAAACTATTTCTGGTTTCGCACCAACTTTGAACAATCAAGCACTTGCTTGCAAACTGAATGCAAGTGTTTACGGGTATGTGTGTTTGTGCCTATACAGTATATGTCCATGTGTTTGTGCCTGAATGTCCTTGCACATATTTGTGTGTTTGTCTCTTTCTCTCTCTCTCTCTCTCTCTCTCTCTCTCTCTCTCTCTCTCTCTCTCTCTCTCTCTCTCTCTCTCTCTCTCTCTGCATGTGTGTGTGTGTGTGTGTGCATGCGCACGCATTTGCGTGTGGGTATGCATGTGCGTGTGTGTGTGTGTGTGTGTGTGCGAGGGTGGCATTTGGGAGGATTTAAAACACTTGTTTTGCTGTGTGCTGTGTGGCCAGTCTGTCCCAGTGATTTCATTACAAATATATGGACTCTCAGAAGCCGCCTCCAAGTCATGTATTCTTTCAGAGACTGTGATGAAAGCCAAAATACGACACCCCCCCATCCTCCATCCCTCCCTTAATCCGTCACCCTTTAGCTGATTACAATGGCCCCTCTTCCAATCTTTTTAAGTATGACACAAGATGAATTTGCCTCAAATTACTTTTCTCCCCTCCCGTCCGGAATGCTGTTAAAGTACGAAGGGCATTTTCCGCGGCGCTGGAGAAAAGCTGAGGCTTTTTCATCCGGAACCCTGCTGAGTCGGGTCAACAGTTCAGTGCCCTTATCGTCGTGCCACACAAATGCCATGCCAAGGCTGGTCAGCCCCCCCAGAGGGGTGTCGAGTGTATTTCTGACACGCGCTCTCTCTGTACATGTTTATGCATGTATGTGTGTGTGTGAGTGTGCATGTGTGTGTGTGTATGTGTGAGAGTGTGTGTGTGTATGTGTCTGGAGTGTGGGTGTGTGAATGTGTATGTATATATGCATGTGTATGCATGTGTGTGTGTGTGTGTGTGTGTGTGTGTGTGTACATGTGTGTGTGTGTGTGTGTTTGTGTGTGTGTGTGTGTGTGTGTACTTGTGTGTGTGTGTGTAACAGATGCCTTGCCTCAGACTGCGTCTGGTCCTGCGGAGGGGAGGGGCGGGGCGGCGAGGCCGAGGGGAGGCAGGGCTCCGGTGAAGCGAGCCTCCTGCACCCGCTCCCCGAGACTGACGAGGGAGATAAGAAGTCATGGTGTGGGGGGGGGGGGGGGGGGGGCTACTGGACGAGAGCCAGCTCAGCGCTGATCACCAGCCAAACACTGCAGTCTGCTGTTTACTCTGTCTTACAGTGGCTGATGGCTGCTATTAACATAGACTAATGTGTCAGAGTGTGACAGAGGGACAGAGACATACAGAGAGGGAGAGAGAGAGAAGGAGGAATTGAGAAGAAGGAGAGGAGGAAAGCAAACAGAGGGATCTTTTTGGTGTGTGTGTGTGTGTTCATGTGCATGTATTTGTGTCCGTGATGACTCCCATGGGCATGTTTCAGTGTTTACGGCTTGTTATGGGGTCTGAGTGATGGCGGTTTACCAGTGGGAACCATAGGGGGTTAGAGTTACTTGCTAATTATGGACCGGAGGGGGCTTTTATGCTTCTCTTATGAATCACCCACAGTCCTCATCCTGCTATTACAAAGACACACACACAAACATACTCGCGTGCATGTGCATGCACATGCACACGCACACACACGCACATGCACAGGCACACACGCACATACACATGCATGCACACACACACACATACACATACTCGTGCACGCATGCACACGCACACACACATATGAACAAGCACATACACACACACACACACACTCATATGCTCACCCCACGCTAATATGCTCAGTATAAATTCAGAAACACACACACACACACACACACACACACACACACCGTATCAAATGTGGAACCACGCTGCAGGAGGAAACAATCCCATATTTAAAGGTTAAACAAGAATTGGAAAATAACAGAAGTCCTGCAATGAAGCAAGCAAATTCTTGAAAAGCGGTTTCAGACAATTCAGACTTCAGAGGAAAAGAAATACCAGGAGAAATATGAAGAAGTGCCTATAAACGGCTATACGGCATCACGTCTCTTCATAAAAAATTTAACAGCAACTGTGTTGGAAAAATCGTGACTCAACACACAACTCTTTAGAATATTGCTCGTTACTACTCCTTAGGAAACATCAACCTGCTAAATTGATGCTGCCTTCAATCCTGTTCATTAATTAATTAAATTGATCATTATTTAGTAATGATTCAGGTAATCACTCTGAGAAATGCTTTCCAAAAGCCTCACAGCAGCCTCCAAACCTCTATTAACAAACTCCTTCAGGCCCTGTGTCCATTGCACTGTCACCAACTTGTTCAAACCTCATTTACAAGACAGGGTTACTTAATTTACTTTAAAGTATTTATGCTGATTCTCCTCAGAGTCTCCTAAGGATCTTCTGTCATCAAACCTTTATGCTCTACTACCCAGACATAATGGAAGTAAGAAGATGACACAAGTACAATTTCAATGTTTCAGTTTGAGTAAACAACCATCATCCTTTCAACATTGTATATGTGTTATTAAGGTTGATAACTGGATAATTAAGTAAGCAAGCTCAAGGTACTGTTAGATTCACTTGAATGTTTGCAAGGGGATAGTTAGCAGCAAGATCCACATTCAAAGCACTGTATTGGCATACCCCTCTCTATGCCTCTGGTACCAACTTTGTTCTCTGATTTTATTTGATTTCATGTCACATTATTTATTTTATTTCATGTTTTAATCATATTTGTTTCATACAGGAATGACCACTCAATACAGAGCTCGATACAGAACCGTTCGTTTAGATACAGTGCCCTGTTTACTGATTTGAGAATCCACTTCATCTCACCTGCACTCACATACAATAGTATATATATACAGTATATATATATATATATATATATATATATATATATATATATATATATACTTATACTTACATACTGTCTTGGAGATGGGAGAGAACAGTGAGGAGGGGAGGGGGACTGCTGACGCTTAGTCTAGAGCACACATCAGATAAAAGGATTGGGCATGATGGACAGAGCCGTAGTATCCAAGGGGAGGGTGTTATGCCTGGCAAAGTACAATATCAAGGAATCTCACATTTTGTATTCTAGGTTTATTCCAGGAATAACATCAGACTGCTAAACTAGAGGGCTATACTTTTGGTGGTTCAGGAAATTTCCACTCCAGTACTTTTCTTCCCCAAACCAAAATGGCTAAGGCAAAGGCATTTTTCGTATTAGTGGTCATTAAGACCTAATTTATCAATACTTCAAAAATGGCTATTTCTGCACTTAGTTTTTTACTTGTGTCAAATACTCTGTTCACAGTTTTTCCAAATGAATGACCAACATTTTTAACCTAGCCTTATCTGTTGGGTAGAGTTGCAATGGTCACATCAGCTTTGATTTGATCAAATAGATTCAATGAAAGACTTTAAACTGTATCAGTCTATTCCAAGGCTGTTTCATAAGCTCTACTCTCAGCACCATCCCAGATAGTATTAGATATTCATCCCAAGTTCTTCAACCCGTTCAGTTCTGATTTTATTGAATGACACCTTTTGATCTATATTGGATCTGGCCATCGTAAAGGAGTGTGCAAGATATTGTTTTCTGGTAAGGCAGGTCTGGTTGAACTCAAAGTCTGAATATACTGACAGACCTGAAAGTAGTTTTCAGAAAGATGATTGAAACTGCCAAAAAGAGAATCTCTGTAAAACTCTTTGCTCTGTAAAGGTGCGATGAAATCTGGTCACAGGGAAAGGGTGGTTATTAAGAAAAGGACTAAGAATAAGTCAGTGAGTTTAATATTTTTGAGAATCTCTGTAAAACTCTTTGCTCTGTAAAGGTGCGATGAAATCTGGTCACAGGGAAGAGGTGGTTATAAAGAAAAGGACTAAGAATAAGTCAGTGAGTTTAATATTTTTGTCAGAATTGTGCCCATATTTTGAGCGTAGAAATTATTCCAGGGCTTGAGGTATACTGTGATTAGACGGTGAGAATGGTATTGAGGAGTTTGCCTCAACTTTGCACCATTCTGTTTCTGGATTGGATGCCCAGTAGTAATTCCTTAGATGAGAAAGTGTACGTCAGTGATTTTTACAACCCCTATAAAAATGAAAAGATGAACTTATCCAACAACTGAAAAACAGGTATCTTGGAATCTGGGTAAATTATTCCTCTTTACACAATTATTCCTCTTTACACAATTGCAAGAAATTAGTGTAGTGTTGACCATCTCTAAAGGTATGATTCTAGTTTACTCATGAGGGGTATGAAATAATTATTTTCATAAAGATCAGAGAAGGCACATATGGCGAGTATTTAATCATTTTTGGTTTTAATTTGAATGTCCTCTCCGTTAAGACTTCTAGAAGCATTCTTTGATATTCCTGCAAGCCATATCGCATGAGAAATCACAGAAACAAATACCAGGAAATAGGATTGTTTACCAGAAACAGCACCCACCCCCAATGACTGACACAACAGTTAAGCAGTAGCCCACATACACGTCCATCTAAATTAACATGTAGCGTGACAAATCTCTCCTCTAGATGGGATGAAAGAAAACGCTGTATTATCGTTATGCGTGAAGGACTGGCAAAGACAAAAGCAAAACCTTCTCCTTCATGGCCATGTTCATAATGAGAAAGAGAGAGAGAGAGAGAGAGAGAGAGAGAGAGAGAGACTGTATGTGGTCTCAAAGACAATTCTCCTGTCAGTCCTCCTTCACGTGTAACACACTAATTAAAAGTCATAATTTTAATCATTGTCTAAAAGAACTCGGTGTGCAGAATATGGGACAATATGGAACAATATAATTGCCTTTTATTTGTCAGGATTGTTCAGACACACAGACTCACAGGGAGGCATAACACCCACGAGACAATAATAAGACCGTGGAGAACAGAGAGAGAGAGGGAGACAGAGGGAGAGGGGAATTAAGAACCAGGGGACATGAATAAATCATAATTGTTAATCGTTTATTTCTCGTCATTTGCATGTGGTCTCTTACATGGATTCTGTTTTGGCGTTCAGACTACTAGTAACGCATGCTGTGCCATGAAGGAGAACCTTTATGGATCCCCTGAACAACATACGGCACATTCACAACCGCCAGAATCCAGCCGTCACCTGCCACTGCATGCGAGTCAAACCAAAGACACGTAAAGTAGGTCTTGTATTTGCTTCTTGTAGGCATGCTTAGAAGGTCATGAACTGCTGTGGTGTTAGCCTTGAGCCCGAGGAGCCCCATCATGAGTGGCCATTGCTTAGCCTGCTGGAGAATGCATTGCACGCCGCAGTCCATTATATCCCTTGTGCAGTGGGCCGCAGCCTCTCTCAGCCAGGGATTCATTTGGGCTGCTGCGTAAAGTGTCTGCAGTCTGCGGCGGACAGTAAAATGGAACGAGAGGAGGGAGAAGGAGGGAGAACAGAAAGAGGTAGAGAAAGATAGAGAGAGAGAGAGAAAGAAAGAAAAATATATAGAGAGAATGAGAGCGAGAGAGAGAGAGTGTGTGTGTGTGTGTGTGTGTGTGTGTGTGTGTGTGTGTGTGTGTGTGTGTGTGTGTGTGTGTGTGTGCGTGCGTGCGCATGCGTGTGTGTGTGTGTGTGAGTTTCAGCTCTTTGCAGACAGAGAGATGAACACAGAACAAAGGACGATGGACAGCGAAGGGTCGACGGAGCTTCTTCTTTGTATGAACGAGAGTGATGAAGAGTCTTGTCTCGTCTAGAAATGACCTATTGACAGAAACAAGGAGAGTGAGTGAGGCAGAACCAAAGACGTATCATAATAGACGATGAAGAAGAAAGAAACATAAAAGAGAAGGAATTAAGATGCATCAGGAAAAAGTAGAGTGATGAAACCCGGAGGTCATTTCTGTCCATCATTTAAGAGCCCTAGTCCGTGGAAATGAAAGTAATACTAATGGGTCTGCACATCCTGGCATAGCTGGCCTCCTGTGAGAAAGCAATCACCTTATATCTTTTTCAATCACACAGTGAATGGAAATGCAAGTGAGAGTCTAGATGGTGTTTAAAAAGTAACCAGAGACTACTTGTAAGGAGGAAAGCGATCTGAGTTTCCCTGTGTGTGTGTGTGTGTGTGGGTGGAAATGGCTGTCAGTTTAGCAAATGGGCTTAACAGGAGAGCAACTGATTGATTTATTGATATGATTTATTGACGAGTGCATTCAATGCTTTTTTTACACATAGGCACAGCTTATGGAGTCTATTGCATGTTTGATTTCATCTCAAAATGGAGGTCCTTTGATTGATGTCATCAGTGTCTTTCCCCTCACTACCTTGATGTTGGGCTTTTTTCTTTTCCTTTAATTGGCGTCTCCATTCTCTCGTTCCTTCTTGAGTCTGTCATCCACGCCCTATACGTTCTCATCCCTCGGTCTCTCCCAGGTTTTAACGGAACTCCCGATTCCCAGTCAGATCCTCGGGCGAGCAGTGCACTGCACAGTGCCACTGTGCCTTAATCAGATCCATTAAGAGACAATTCATTGGCTCCATGTGTTTAACAAGCCCCATGTCTTTTTTTTTCTGGGTCTTCCATATGGCACTTTTTCCCATTGTCCTTTCCTGTCAATGTAGGGATTAGTGAACGCTGCCTTAAAGATAAGCTCTAGTACCTGTGGCATGCACCCATAGGAGCAGTAGCGAGGCTACTGTATGTGAATCTCTGTAACCTTGGCCACTGGGACGAATCTAGTTAAGTCCTCGGATACCCAGCTGGCAGGTTGTGAATCAGGTGTGAAGAGCGTCTCTCTCTCTCTCACACACACACACACACACACACACACACACACACACACACACACACACCTGCGCAACAGGCAGGGAGTGATGCCATACGTGAACTGCCTGCAGCTGCCCCCCTTCCCCCCTTTCCTCCCCATTTCCCCCGCTGTGAATGAAAGTAATTCTGTTAGTAAATTTAATTAATATCAAAGAGAGATTATCATGGTTTTGGTTAATGAAGAGCGCCAGTGGTCTGATGGTAATCAGTGAGGGAGGGCTGATATCGTTTATTATCAGTGGGAAGATGCCTCTCCACGGCACTCCTACAGTGTTAATGAATAACACCAATGGACTAATATATGTCAGCTGATGGGGAGTACAGAAGAGTTAATCAGCAGTGTTGCCAAACACGGTAACACAGATAACACCGAGATCTACAGGCCTCCCTGTGCAGTTCCACACACTCTTTTCTTACTACTGTCTCGTGGAATTCAACAGGTGGATGTTCACAAATATCCTGCAGCTAGCTGAGGGTCTCATAGAAGCATATATTTGATTGTTATGGAAAAAGGTTTATGGAAGGATTTTTTTGCTTGGGGGTGTGCCCAAAGCAGAATACTGTGTTTAAAAAAAGCACCCACATGTTTTTTAAGGAGCTAATGTCCACTGAGCTAACAAGCTCATCAGAATGAGCAAGCACTGTGATAATTAGTATCTCAATATTGAGAGTCATTGCTGGCATGTCCTCTTAAAACTGATTTGGTCAACAATTAGCTTGCTTGAGATTTTAGCGCTCTCTAGGCTAATCAGTATGCACTAATTTCACTTGATAGATGGCAAGGGTAAACCCCACACTAGAGGGTGTCCTTTCATATCATCACTGTTTTACAGACAGACTGCAGATGTTTTTAAAGGCAGCGTGGCTTTGTGAGACAGACAACAAACCAAGGAAAGCATTTACAAATATCGGCTGAAGAAGCAGCTATTGTTGTGACTGGACTGCCTGCATTGGGAAGCATTTTCTTTTACCCACACAGGTTATGCTCACCGTTGATTCATAAGCTGCACCTATTGTTTAAATGGCTTTCAAGTTCATGGCAGCTGGGGAAAAAGTGGTTGAATTAAAAATTCTGTATGTAGGAGGGTACATTGATCGTACTATAGACATCTGAGTAAGCTCTGATAATGGAAGGGATTAGTTGGACTTGTTTTGTTACTATAAGCAGAATAAGACCTAATGAGTTGATTTGTGGATATTGGCGCATTTCATTTGCTGAGGCTATAAAATGTTGCTGTCAGTTTTCCTTCACCTGATGGCTCACTAACGCCCACCCACCCATTGGTGACATTGTTCAGCCCATCTTAATGTATTTGCCATTCACTGATAAACTCTATTCAATCTACTGAGGTGTCACTGAATTTCAAGCCAGCTCTGCTTGATTGTCAGTGTTG
The DNA here is from genome assembly GCF_963854185.1 of Sardina pilchardus. Classification (NCBI taxonomy): domain Eukaryota; kingdom Metazoa; phylum Chordata; class Actinopteri; order Clupeiformes; family Clupeidae; genus Sardina; species Sardina pilchardus. The sequence continues at coordinate 9,929,345 of NC_084996.1, read as the reverse complement.
TGGAAAGCCAGGCATTTTCAATTAAGGATTGCATGTGCTCGCCACTCTCAGTAACCAAGACTGGCATCCGACACCATTACACTGTGACAGGACCATGTCCAATTTTCCTGTGAGTCCATCTGTCAGGGCTCCCTCTTTCTTTCTATCAATCTATCCCTCTTTCAGTGTCTATTTCTCTTGCACACAAACACACATACACACACACACACACACACAAACACACATACACACACATGCTACACACACATGCTACACACACATGCACACACACACACACACACACACACACACACACACACACACACACACACACACGTGCGCGTGCACACACACACGCACATATGCACACATGCACACACACAGTGCAATAAACACCTTCATGCTGAAATAAACACTAAAAAAATCCCATCCACAACTGACACAACCCCAGATTTACACCCTGTTGAGGAAAGTAGACTGTGGCATAAACAACCTGAGGCCATCAGAACAAATATACAGAATACAAATCAGTGTCATGTCTGAGCCTCTGAAATCCTTTTAGGTGGATTTGTCCAGGGAGGAGAGCCTGGGGAGCGTTTAACAGGGTCCCTGTCTGGCCCTGCCTGGACGCCTC
>NC_084996.1:9923732-9926232 GCF_963854185.1 Sardina pilchardus | reverse complement strand
GTATGCACGAGGTAAAACATCAACCCATCATGGGACCTAATCATGATAACCGGCTGAGAGACAGCCTTGTGATTGCTATTTTGAGGGCCAGCTGTTGGTGTTTTCTTTATCACGTCAGCTATAATTTTGATCCTTATTCTTTCTCCTCAGACACACCAATTACAAAATAAGGGCTTTGCAATTTGCCAGCTCGCTGCGACTGAGGTCTGTGTTATTTTTTTGTCTTTTTCTTTCAGGTAATTCCTCGCAAAAGTTCCTAGAGAAGAAGCAATTATTGGTTGTGATAGAGAAGACTGGAGGACCAAACAGTGCGTGATCAGACGCTGTCCATTATATGCCTGGAATTTCCATATGAAAAAAACCCGTAAAAAAAGCGTAAAAAAAACGTAATGACCATTGCTGACCAATTACAGAGGAGCCCCTGGCGTCCGCACCCAGTCAGATAAAAAAGTGCAAGAGACCAATTACAACCCCCGTGGCCTGTGAGGCAAACATAATAGTTAAATAATAATAAAAAAAATAGCTCTCAGTAGACTTTCGGAGAATATCATTAGTGATCCACCCACGATGATGACCTCCAGATAAAGTAAAAAAAAAATTAAAAAAACGGTTCACCACTAATTGGAGTCAGGCCAGTGCTTCCGCGGAGTACAGTGGACTCAGCTGGTCAGATGAGAGCTAAAGATAGCCTGTGACCGTGTTGAATTATGTGACTGGTGAAGTCATCAACAAAAATGACCGGTGAGGTAAGGTGTTGTTAATCTGTTTTCATGTCACCAGACAGTCGTCAAGGTGGATATACTATGAGCTGACCTCCCCCTCCTCCTATAGTACGCCACCATTGCAGTGATTATGGAGACATAGCCCTGACACATCCTTGGTGATCCCTGACCGAACATGTTGTGACATGAACTGGGGTTGGAGCCGTGTTCCTACAGATGTCCCAGGGAGGATAAAAATAAGTCACTGACTGACATGCAGTTACATTTACATGCAGAGAGCCATAGCCATAACCATAGCCATACCCATAGCGTGACTATAGGCTTTATACTAGTCCCAGTGTACACACAGAGAGAGAAGAGAAGAGGAATCGATTTATTGACCGCAGTATGTCAGCTACGATATGCCTCCTTAGTATACGTCACAGACCTAAACAATTGACAAACAACTTAGTAAGGGGCAAATTGGTATCATGACTTGACACGGTGAGTCAGACAATTTTGTATCCACATTGCTATAGCTTGTGAGTATACTTGTGCTATAGCTTGTGGGTATGTATGGAGGTTTTTGTGTGTGTCTGTGTCGACATGATATGTGATATTATTTGTGATAAATGTGTATTTATGCATACTTTAGCCTGGTTGTATTGTTGTTATTTGTCAGACTACCCACAGCCTCGACTGGCTCATGTATTGTTGTATCTCAGCTGCATTGAAAAAGAGGCTTGCCCTCAGTGTACTGTAATCCCGAGAATGTTAAATAAAGGTTTCAATCAATCTCACAGCTCTGTACATTTCATACATGCTGTCAGACTGATATGTTTACATGTATTTTCAAAGTGTGGTTTTAGTCTGACTAACACAATGATTAGATTGTTTTGTAAACGTGCTGATTTTTTCCTGATGACTACGCTTTCGTCCAGATCCCAGTCTAGCTGCTGCCCTGCCCAGCCTCCCTGAAACCCTTGTGTCGTTCATCCTCTCAAGCGTCTGAAGTCACATTGATGATGCACCATGATGCCCGTGGTTATTTATAAGCTCTTGACTTTTAGTGCATCTCACACTGACACCCAGAACCTAAACATTAGATGCAGCCGCGCGGTTGTCATAAGGATGGACTGCTGCAGGTCAGGCCGACTCCAGATCAACTCAGCTGTCTGGGCGGAGAGAAATCCCAGGGGTTTTATATATCCTCTGGGCTAGAACCGGAGCACCTCGGCATGTAATGCTCTCTAGATTGGTTGTCTCTCTCTCTGTGTGTGTGTGTGTGTGTGTGTGTGTGTGTGTGTGTGTGTGTGTGTGCACGCACGTGTGTGTGTGTGTGTGTGTGTGTGTGTGTGTGTGTGTGTGTGTGTGTGTGTGTGTGTGTGTGTGTGTGTGTGTGTGTGTGTGTGTGTGTGTGTGTGTGTGTGTGTGTGCACGCACGTGTGCGTGTGTGTGTGTGTGTGTGTGTGTGTGAGGTGGCACTGGTGTCTATACTCAGCTTTACATCCACTGATGAGTCTTTGCAGCTCGGCAGGAGGTATCCTCCTGTGTTTTTTTTTTACTCAGTGGAAAATGACTGCACATAAGGCTTAGTGGAGTAGATAATTACGGCTGTGTCAGGAACTGCGGCCTCAGGAAAACACTTTGATTTCTAAAGAATGAACATGATTTGATGGCTTGTCACCTCACAATGAAAAAAAAAAAAAAAAAACATCTCAGAGACTTGTTTTGGTTTCCCATTGAGCATTTCAGTGGTGGTGTTAGTGTGAACGTGAACGCTATACTGTGTGCTTATA
>NC_084996.1:9856232-9918732 GCF_963854185.1 Sardina pilchardus | reverse complement strand
ACGAGACAGAGATAAATCTCTACAGCTGTTTATTCAGGGGTTTTTTGTTGTTATCATTATTCGTTGGTGTGTTATCTGCATCTGAGACACTGGTGTGGCGCTGTAACGATTCCTGTTGTGTCTGTCCGATTAGGTCTCACCTCCTGAAGTGGCACAGCTTGCAGTTATTGATGCTCCTGCAATTTTGTATTCTTCACTCGTGTGCATCTCTCTCTCTGTGTGTGTGTGTGTGTGTGAGAGAGAGAGAGAGGGAGAGAGAGAGAGAGACAAAGAGTGAGAGAGAGAGACAGAGACAAACTCATTTATTTAAACATGCAGACACTGCATGTACACTGCCACCTATTCTCCTGTCTGAAGGCACAAACTCATCACTGTCACTTCTCTGTGTCTGATGTGTGTTCCTGTGATGGAGTGTGCTTTTGGCCAGAAAAAGTCGCTCTGTTCTTCTTAACGTTCCTCAGAGCCCGAGGTGTGTATGTGTGAGTGTGTGTGTGTGTGTGTGTGTGTGTGTGTGTGTGTGTGTGTGTGTGTGTGTGTGTGTGTGTGTGTGTGTGTGTGTGTGTGTGTGAGTGTGTGTGTGTGTGTGTGTGTGTGTGTGTGTGTGTGTCCTCACGATGATCAGCGACACGACTTCGTTTGGGTGTGGTGGCACTCCTGCCAGGATGAAGTCTATTAGAGGCGGGAGTAAATAAGCAGGTACGAGTCTGTTTGAGTGCATCGATGCCAGCTTCAGTCTCCGCGGTGCGATAACTGCCAGTTTCACCGGCCTCCCTAACTGCTGACTGTGCGCGGATGAAACTGCTGAGATGAGTCGTTTCCCTTGGCTCCACTTGGCACTCTCGGCCTGACCTTTGAGTTGCCGTTGTCAGACAGGGTATCGTCAGACTGTCCCCCCCCCCCCAAGTCTTAACAGAAGTTCTTTACGAAGGAAAGGAAGAGAGGATCTTGTCGTACGTGGAAGGAGTGGCACTGTCAACACTTCCAATCAGCTTCAACCAGCCCAAAAAAAAAAAGAGAGAGATGCATCCCTGGGCCTCAGATGGTTCTGTAGTGAGTGGCAGCAACATAATGATTACGCTCCCCTGCAGCCTTTGTTGTCCGCCGACAACAATCTATTCTCAATTTACACCGCCGCGCCAAAACAAATGTATTCGCATTGTGTAGTAGCCCCCTCTAATGGGTTTGTCTGGGCATCAAAACAAAAGATTTCCCTCAGGAGCGGCGGACATGCCTGCTATGCCCGTCGTCCACTGGCATCGCCAGCGCGCTGCTGCCACGGTGCTCCGTCGGTGAGAGAGCTCCCAGCGGAGCCACAGAGGGAGTGGGCGATGATGGGGGCATAGCAATGAGACAGTGGAGACGCGTACGTGTGCCTTGGGCAATGATGGGGGCATATCAATGAGATGGTGGAGCTGCGTGTGCCTTGGGCAATGCTCCAGAGGAGGAGGAGGAGGAGGAGAGGTGCTCGTAACGGGCTACCTTATGGCCAGAGTGGGCGAGGATGTTTCCTAAGGGCCATGTTTATGTGCACTCAGGCGCGTCTTGTCTTTTGTATTGTGGTGGTTATGTGAGAGGGTTGGCAGGTAGACTTTCTGTGAGTGATTGCATTGGATGCAGTGTGTGTTTATGTGTTTGGGTTTTTATGTGTGTGTGTGTGTGTGTGTGTGTGTGTGTGTGAGTGTGTGTGTGTGTGTGTGGGTGTGTGTGGGTGTGTGTGTGTGTGTGTGTGTGTGTGTGTGTGTGTGTGTGCTTGTGTGTGTGTGTGCATTTATGGCTATGTCTGTGTGACTTTGTGTATCCGGGGGCCATTGAGATATTCCAAAAGGGCTCCTGTAAAGCCAGTGCCCTCTCCTCTCCCTTCCAGCCATATAGCCAGGTCTCCTGAGTTAAGGTGTGCTCCTTAATGAGGAATGCAGTCGGGGAGAATGAGGGAGATGGGAACGAGACACAGAGAGTTCTCGACCCACTGCAGTGGGTTCAAGAGATGAAATATTTACACAAGCACTCTGGAAGGTTAGTTAATGCTGAAAAATTGATGGCTCCGCGGGGTAAGGCCTGGAGGTAGAGTGGAGTGGAGCGGAGTGGCGAGGGGATCTCATACTTGTGCTGCTTAACTACTCTCCCTTGTTCTCGGCCTCTCCCTGTCTCCTTGGATACCACACCACATGCATCTCTCTCTCTCTCTCTCTCTCTCTCTCTCTCTCTCTCCTCTCTCTTTCTCTCTCTTCCTCCTCTTTAATATCTCTCACTGCATATTGTCTGTCTTTGTTTTTACTCAGTCTGCCTTCAAATGCAAACAAAAAAATACATGAACAAACACAAACGCTCGCACACTCGCACATGCACATGCACACATGCATACACACACACACACATGCGTGCGTGCACAGTGTTTTTTTAGCATGACTTCATGGGTGTGCAGCCTTTGCTCATATGGCACCATTACAGTCCATGTCCATCTTCACACTGCTGTGACACAGGATGACCCTGGCTGGAGCTCGACATGCCCTGTAGGAAGGTCAAACTCCTCCTGCCAAACAACCATTAGAGCAGAGAAAGAGAGGAAGGAGAGGGAGGCAAGTATGAACACAGCCTGGAAGAAGCGAGTGAATGAGTGAGTGAGGCAGGGACGAGATGGATGGAGGGATGGGAGGAGGAAAGGAGGGAGGGAGAGAGGGAGGGAAGGAGGGAGGGAGGCGAAGAAAACCTGAAGGCAGCATGAGTTGCCAAGTCACTCTGAAGTGTTGGTAAATAAGAAGGTTGGAGCAGAGCATAAACAACATTAGTGTGTGAGCCCGTGGGGGAGCCAGTGCCATGGCACGCGTTTCACTTGGCATGACAACACTCAGCAGAGAGCTGAAGAGTGCGCAGTGTTGTGTGTGTTGGTCTGAGACTGTGGGCCCCACAAATGTAATTCACTGTAAGTTAAAGAGGGCTATTAGCTAGCGTGTACAGCATGTTCTTACACTTGCCTCAGCCGTTTGCACTCAAAGGCAAAGTTAACCACCTAAAATGGGTGTATAAAAATGAAAGCTGTTGGCTGTTGCTAACTCATTTACACTTTCTTTCTCAATGATATCATTTTCCCACATCATTATCATTTGTATGATGAGGTCACACACCCCTCTCATGTACCGGCATGAAAAAAAACACATGATAGATGAACAAAGACTTCTAAGGACTTCATAACACATCACTGCCTGCCTTGGATCAGGTTTGAAGATATTATAGAGATTGACATGCAATGTCACACACAGCTAAAGCAGTTTGTACTCTGACATCCCATAATGCTATTCCATTCCTACATGTGCTTTCCCAGGAGGCATTCATTAGGCTCATTTTGCTATTGTCTATCAAGGTGACTCTTTGATTGCCCAGGGAGCCTAAGTAGCATGTGCTGGTTTATGACTGGAACTCTCAGAAGTGGGTGTATTAGGGATTTAACAAACCTGCTGGCCAATGTGCTAATCAATCAATTAAGCGGATCTTTAGGGCAATAAAAAACGGATGATTTGAAGACCGTTTGTTTTTTTTACAATGCATGTGTGGGCGGTTGAAAGGAAAGAGAAAGTGAGGAAGACAGAGGGCGAGAGGAAACGGGAAGGAAAGTGGAAAGAGCGGGCCAACAATACCCTGCAGCTGTATCACAGAATTGCTCTCTGCTCAGTCACTTGGCACAAAGCCACATGCATTTAAAGTCCCCCAGCGACGAGGGAATCCAGCGCAGGTGAGCTAATTACTGGCTATCCACAGCTGGCGAGGGAGCTTCCACAGCCATATGCTCACGGAGCTGTCCGCGGTCCTGAAAGCAAGGCTGAGCGCCTCCGTCGCTGTCCGTGGTGCTGAAAATAAGGCTATTTGCGTTTATTATTGCGATTTCCACACAGCAGTTCACTCTCTTCACACAGATTTTCACACAGGGATAGAGGTTTTCATGCAAGCATCACCATCAAAGTCAATACGCTTTCACTCTAACCCCCCTGCCGTACACACACACACACACACATACTCTCACAGACACACCCTGGTGTTAAGCATGCTTTCCACACCACTACCACACAAGGGGTCCGTCAGCTCTACCAGGGCTTATCCTTCCACACCCACATGGGATAAGACCTTCAGCTGGAGCTCATGCAGAGGACTTCATTGAATCACACCGTGGGCTCCGCTATCATAACTGGGAATATCCACGGTGAATAGATGCCACTATCGACTTGATCTGGAGTGACTGCTTCCCCTTGTCTGTGTATACAGGCTCCCCTGGGGGGCCGCAGGCTGGGCCCGGGCTAGTCCTGGAGCTGTGACGTAACACGATCGAGCCAGAGCGAATGCATCGGACCCAATGGACAGCTGTTAGGGGTTAAAAAGGCACGCAAGCGCACGCCTACATGATTCCATGACACGTGTAAACACTCTAAGCACATGCATGTTGTATGGATTATGATTTTTTTTTTCCAGTCAGTTTATCACGTGCTCTATCTTTCGCACACTTGCAAAGGTGAACACACACACACACACACACACACACACAGATAGAGTGTTTAAAGCTGCGGTGTGGTGATGAGGCCTAGCAGCAGTGTCTCTAGCTAAGCTTAAGTGGCAGCGAGCCATGTTTTAACAGCTTTAGGAGCACTCACGGCACATTTGCGCCACCAAACCCGGCCTTGCAGTGACAACAACACCCCACTCATGTCTGCCATCTTCATGTTTGCTGCTCCTTTAAGCTCCGTCCTTATGAGGATCATATTGGACAACAGACAAACGGCAGGAATGTCCTCACTCACATTCATAGATGAAAGATCCCTGTAGTTTCTCCTGATGGATGAGGTGCTAGACAGCCACCAACTGGCAAATTCCTTGATCGTGCAACTAGCTTGAGTGTTAAAGCATGATTCTGATTCTTGGCCTGGTATACCATGCTCCATAAAACCAAACTTTTCTCCTTCCTCTCTCCAACTCATACGACTTCTTGCCCCCATAAGAGAGAGTATCATTCCCCCCTGCCATGCGTTAATATAGCGGTCCCATCAGCGGCATCAATGTACAGTTGGAGTACCAGTTACAGGATCAAAGGACTAACTCCACTTCAATGATGCATCTATTCTGGCATATGGCAAGGGCAAGTTCACGGGCTGTTGTACACCTGTGTAACCCCAGCGCTGATAGTATGGGAAGCTTAGACATTCAGCCTTTCAATAGCAGAGCCTGCTGTTGTCGGGCCAGACTATTGCTATTTATGACAGCACCATTACATCAGACATATAGCTCCATCTATATGCCGGCAGAGTCGCTTCACAGGGACATTTTGACCCAATTCTTCAGCATTAGCGAGACACGGCCGAGCCATACACACACAATAATCCCCATCATTCCCCAAACAATGGCTGAATCATGCGAAACTCAACACGCTAACAGCCCAGGCATATGATGTACACACAATGCTGTACATGTAGCCTGCTGGAAAAAATAGATGACATCTGCAGGTGTTCTTTGAAATATTCCAGAGCATCGCCAGATATTCTGCCAATCAGTATTCCAGTATCATTGAGCGCTTGCCAGTACATCGGTTTCAAAATAATCAATGCAGCACTGCTCATGAATGCACCAGTGCTTCCTATATGACCTTTCGCTACCTCGGTTTACACACAAACATACACATGATTAATGGTGTGAGCTAATGTACAAACAGGCTATCTGACAAATCAGATATCAGCTCAGACAACATGAAAGCTCCCACTCTCTCAAGATCCATTGTGCTGACGTGGGTGATGCAGTGGTTAACCAAGCGTGTGAGAGAGCCACAGCTGAGAGAGAGAGAGAGAGAGTGAGAGAGAGAGAGAGAGAGAGAGAGCCCCAGCCATGGATAATCAAGCTTTTCTAAGCATTCAATTGAGTGGGATGATTCACAACCACAGCACTAGCGCGGCAAGTGGTTGTGAAGTTTAGCCCGAGCCATGTTCCAAACGCTGCCAGTGAACGCACTACAAAAGATAGCCTACGGTTGGTTATCAGTGAAAATAAACCTCAGTGTCCCTTTAAGTCCATCCACGTTCAGGAAGAGATGCAGAGATTGCGTCGGCATGTGTCACTGGCAGAGTTCAGTTTGGGCAGCCACAGCTAATTTAGCGAGTCGAATACCTTGCAGAATCAGATGGAGACTGAATAGCTGTCCTGCTGTCCGAAAAAAATAAGTGACCGTGGCCTGTTTGCTCCCGCCACGTCTCCGGCCGGCACAGCGAACAAACAAGCGGACAAGTGAGCCACGCTGCTCCAGTTGTCCAGGCCAGGTAATTACGTGATTTGGGTAAATAAGTAGGTGCTAGTTGGCAAAAAAAGGAGTCCGTAGTCTCCGTTTTACACAGACATCATAATGAGGCTGACCTTATCTCAGGCAAACACCTTGAGGGGGAGAAAAGCGCCAGCAAGCCAAGCTACACGGGCAGACATGGCACAGGGCAGAGCTGCGCTGCTTAGCAACGGGGCTGGCTGGCAGGCGCCGCGTGCGTCCTTGGCACGGCGAAGAAAGTAAGGAGCTGAAGAAGCAGGCTTCGCTGACCGTGGGCCAGCCGAGGGTGGCTGTTAAGACTGGCCCATATTCCGACGGCTGACTGTCACCTCCAGGCTCGAGTTCTTTCTCTCGCTCTCTCTCTCTCTCTCTCTCTCTCTCCCTCTTTCTCTCTCTCTTTCTCTCTCTCTCTCTCTCTCTCTCTCTCTCTCTCTCTCTCTCCCTCTCTCTTTACCCTTATGTTTTGGTGAAGCTGTCTGAACATTTCACTGCAGGCTGAGGGTGCCACTAGAGATGTGCTAGTCAGAGATGCCAGCACCTACAGGTTTTTGCTCCCTCCAAATCCAAATGGCAGCTAGTTGCCGGTTCAGGCCTAGACAGATGCAATTGCATAGACACACAACTCTATCTCTCTCCCTCTCTCTCTCACACACACATACACACCCACGCACACACACACACACACACACACACACACACACACACACACACACACACACACACACACACACACACACACACACACACACACACACACTCACACACACACACACACACACAGAGAGAGAGACACACACACATAGACACACATAGATGGATACAGAAGGATGCACAGCCTATATGAGCATGAGTATTTACATATGCATTACACATACACATAGAACTATATAATATATACAGAGTAACTCACCATTACAGTCACTCCACACAGATGTCAGTGACCCACACATATGAACTTAACCTCCATGCATGTTCAAAACCGACCAGTCATGTTAGAGCAATCAAACACCGGGTCCCTTATGAGCCAGCCAGGGCATATGCTAAGGGCTTGGTGTCATCCATTTTTAAACCTTCTGAATCATTTACCTGTTTTGAATATCAAATGCTTACTTAACATCTGAAAATATATCACATCTCTCTGTTGCACCAATTTGAAGAAACGGCACAATTCGCACGGCAACCCGAAATGTCACTTTTGAAATATTGATAGTGATACATGGGAGAGGGTTCCGTGGGAGCCGTTAAATATCGCCGTTCAAATAAAGAGGTGGGTGAGGTGGCACACAAGCGTGAGTCATGCCATTGTACAGACCTACCTGAGCCCAGCGGAGGCCTTAAAGGATATGGAGGAGTGTGCGCTGTGCGCGGTGTGTGCTTTGTGCTGCGGTTGTTGTAATGTTATGTTAATGTGTTTCAGCTGAGCTCCTGGCAGTCTTTGGGGAGGAAAAAAAAGCCCCAGCGAATGTCTTTTTAGAAATGAGGTCATTCATGTGCGCGGCGCCTACCCAGGGAGGCGAGATGAGGTTAGCATAATCATAAGCATTAAGTGGACTTGTATATATATTTCAAATGTCTTTCTAGGAGAACGGCGGAGGGGAAAACATACAGCTGAGCAAAGCACTGCGTTCAGGACCTGGGGAGAGAAGAGGGGGGGGGGGGAGTCAGCCAGATGGACGAGATGCTGAAAAAGAGAGAGAGAGAGAAAGAAAGAAAGAAAGAAAGAGAGAGAGAGAGAGAGAGAGAGAGAAAAGAGCAGCAATTCTCCATGAAAGCAGCTTCACATCAACATGCCAGTGAGCACATGTGTGCTGGGGAGAGGCGTCAGGGGAGGTTTACAGGACGAGGATTAGAAGCGGAGACACACAGAGACGCAGGAGGGGAGGAAGCAGCAAACAAGGGAGCGAGACAGAACAAGAACGAGAACGAGGGAGTGAGAGAGGGAGAGAGAGAAGGAGAGAGAGAGAGAGAGAGAGAGAGAGAGAGGACAAGGGAGCGTTGGTGGAGCCTGTCTCCCTTGAGCCTTAATCGTTTTATAACTACAGTAGGAACGCAGGCAGCGCTCCTTACAAGCCTTCCTGCGAGCTGACACGTACTATTCAGCCAAATTGCATGGTGCCACCGGTGGCACTCGTACTCCACCCCATCCCCACCACCACCACCTCCACCCCCTACCCCCACCACCACCACCACCACCCCCCACCCCATCTCCCCTGCCGCGAGGGGCCGGCTGATCCCCTTTCAGCGCCCGCGACAGCCGCCGTCACAACACACACGGGCCCCGGCGCGGCTTATTAAACCCGCCGGCGAGCCATCGGGGAACGGCTCCACAGGTCCGACCACGCGCCGGCGAGCGAGAAGAATGGCGCTGCGAGCGCGGCGGGGGCAACAAAAGGCCCGACCTGGGGTAATTGCGGGGCAATTGACAAGGGCATTTCCCACTGGGAAGGGGGGGTAAACAAGGCTTTTGCGACACACACACACACACACACACACACACACACACACACACACACACACACACACACACACACACACACACACACACACAGACTGCGGGTCCTCCAACGCGACGTGTAAACACACATGCACGGGGGTTCTCCCACTGTAGAGCAGAGTGTCGAGATAAGAGCACCAGAGTGCCACCACTTGATGAGGAGGAAGGAGATGCGCAAATTAAGAGTCACGCACAAGAGCCCTGTCTCAGCATGTGGTTTAATATAGTCAGGGCACTGTGCATCCCATTAAAGTGTACTTGGAGTGTATTGTGGAGTGCACTGAGGTTATAATTTATGAAGGTTGTATGTGTGTGTGTGTGTGCGTGTGTGTGTGTGTAGGTTGCATACATACTGTGTAGGAGACTGTAGGGCATATAAATAAATGTATGGAGTCTTATGCTAATGCTGAAATTATGTGTACAGTGTGTGTTTGCGGTGCATCCCACCGCAAACACACACTGTACATCACAAACAAGCCACCAGCACACCCAAACTATTTCACGTGTTCCCAACAATTGCACAATGGCGTCTTATTTCTCCAGTCTATCGTTTTCCATCTCAGCGTCTCACCCTGTCTCCCCATCACTCAGCTGGCGCAGTCACCCCCCCCCCCCTCCACTCTCCGTCAGACCTGTGAAATATTTAAGGAGAGTGGGGAGATCATAGGAGCACCTCTGCTTTCGAAAGATGTCCCCGTGCCGCTGGATATGGAGCAGCCTCGTGCGGTGGCGCCTCTCTGACCCGGCGGCTGGCAGGACCGCTGGATGTAGGACGGGGCTCCTTTCCGAAATAAACTCCAAACGAGGTCTCGAACCGACCGTCCTGCTCTCAGAAAACTCCAAATGAGGTCCATCCTGGTCTCTTTTAGCCCACTATCCTCCTTTTCACTCGCCACCTTCGGTACCACTCGGAACCACACGGTACCACTCGGTACCACTCGCCACCTTCGGTACCACTCGGTACCTTCCTTCTCTCTCGTCCTCTGTCCTTTCCCTTCCGTCTCATGTCATTATGTAGTGATATAACATTTCAGACTATAGTGTTGTTATTCCTTTAAGGTGTTAATGTTGTATTGCATTTTAGATTATATAGCATTATGATTCATTTTAGACTATAGTGTTGTAACTCCTTTTAGGCTATAGCATTATAATTCATTTTAGACTATAGTGTTATCATTTATTTTTAGACTGTAGTGTTATAATTCCTTTAAGGCTGTCTTGTTAAGATCAGATACTGTAAGTGTACATGTGTGCATTGTTATCTCACTTTTGCCAAATCCCTCTCTCTCCCCCTCTCTTTCTCTCTCAAACATACTGTACATTCTCTCTCTTTCTCTTTCTCTCTCTCTCACACACACACACACACACACACACACACACACCATTATCTCCACCCACACAGTCGTATTCCATATGTGTTTCTTCAATGCTGATATACTAACAAGCTTGTCTTCTTATGTCACCAATTAAAATCCAGCAGTCATCATGGAAATGAAAGAAAAATCTATTATAGAACTGCGATAGAGGATGACATAATTCTCCCAGGCATCATCATTTGCTGCCAATGGACAGTGTTGGAGGAGGCTTAAGGATGCTGTTTAGTCATCATCAGCTAGACTGTGTGCCAATCACAGTGATCTCTTTGTATGCCACCTTCTGGGTGAAGGGCAATCAGTTTGGGCATTGGTGCTGACCGCAATCAGCAGGCACAGCTGTCTGTGTGTGTCGTAAGTTCTTTTACCCCTTCCGTTTGATCTCTTCATCCTTTTTTCATTCTCACACACATCTCTCTCTCTCTCTCTCTCTCTCTCTCTCTCTCTCTCTGTGTTTCTCATTCTGTCTCAGCCTCTCTGTCACACCCACACACCCATATACACGCGCGCACACACACACGCACACGCACACGCACACGCACACACACAATCTGTTTCTCTCTCTCTCTCTCTCTCTCTGTCTCTTTGATTTTCTCTTAGTATTTGTTTTAAAGTGGGTGTAACATGCCACAGTGAACAACACACAGACAGGAAGAGATAAGAGTCATTTTGAGCCAGCACAGAAGTAAATACCTTGCAAGATGAGAAAAGGGGAGGGGAGGGGAGGGGGGGGGCAAACAACAACCAAAAGGCGAAGGGAACAAGGTGAGGACTGTGTGTGTGTGTGTGTGTGTGTGTGTGTGTGTGTGTAGGGAGGGAGGGAGGGGGGGTTGTACCCTCTCCCAGGTAGAGGCAGCACACAAACAACAAACAGTTGGCTCTGAGAGTCTGTGGATGCTTGGCTCTGGCCCAGTACCCACAGTGAAGTCCCCATGGAGGCGATGACACATAAAGCTGTGTTGATGTGGCTTTTCTCTCTCTCTCTCCTCTCCTCTCATCTCTTCTATTCCCTCTCTGCCCCCCTCCTCCTCCTCCTCCTCCATCACCCCCCCCATCCTCCTCCTCCTCCTCCTCTTTCTCTCCTTCCTGTTTCTTCACAGGCTAAGGACGGCGAGGCTCTTTGAATCCCTTTACAAGCTGTCTGTGCCAACATGAATAGGCTTTGATGTGTGAAGAGGGAAAAAAGAGTGAAGAGAGTGGGAAAAGAAATATGGAGGGGGAACGCGTTAGCTGAACGCTGTGTGTGTGTGCGTGAGAGTGTGTGTGTGTGTGTGTGTGTGTGTGGATGGCTGAGTGAGTGAGGAAGAGTGAGCAAGTGGTTGGGGCATACAGCACCTGGGGCAGAAGGTGAGGGATGCGCTCTCGGTCAGCACGACGACACAAACCAGCCCTGAACGATGTAGCAAATGGACCATCATAGGACAGGGGATTTCTCTCTCTCTCTCTCTCCCTCTCTTTCTTTCTCGCTCTGTCTCTCTCTCTCTCTCTCTCTCTCTCTCTCTCTCACACACACACATAAAACAAAGACTCAATTTTTGTCGCACTCACATAAAAACACACAAAACTTTCTCTATCTCACAAACACGACGACATCTCTCTTTCTTTCTTTCTTTCTCTCTCCTTCTCTCTCTCTCTCTCTCTCACACACACACACATAGATCCTTGTGTCACTATGCTTGTTGCCATGGTTACCGGAGGTAATATCGTGAAGTTACATGGCATCTCTGTGTCTCCTGATCACGATGTTACTCATTATGGACATTATGGAGAATCACACCATTTTGTGTTTAATGTGCCTGTATACAGGTCCGCTCCTCAATGTGTATTCACATCTTTAACGTGATCCATGTACAGAACACCTCACAGAACACCTTGAAGGTCCTGTTAACAATTCCCCTTTTGAATTGAACTTGTTTTGGTCTTGCAAGTGTATTTCTAAAGCGTTGCACTTTGAATGTGAATGTACAACATTACCTGTATACAGTATGTGAGCACACCGCTGTGCTTTCAGCTATATGAATAGATAACTAAATAACATACATATGGCACTCAGAGAAAGAGACAAGAGAAAGAGAGTGTGACTTTTTCATAGAAAATTTATTGCAAATATAGAAATAGATCTTTTGTACAGAAACTGCAGGGAGAAATGGTGAATGTCTTTATCAGCAAAACCAGAGCAGGGATCCTCCCCTCACCCCTCCTTGCAAGAGTCCTTGAGTATCACTCCCAGGACAGAAGCAAAGACAGAGAGCAGAGAAGGATCACTGCAGATCCGTGCCATTAAAACTGTTCTAGAAGCTTCTTATAACCCTGGTGGTATTAGTTTTTAAAGCACTGTCAAACCCATAGATATATTATATATACAGCATATTCAAAAAACAGGCTGGATCCTCCTGAGATGAAGAATGAACTTTGACCCCTGTGCACCTGGAGCGGTGAAGCATACCGACATGGAAAAGCTTTGCTTCCTGGCTGTGAGTCAGAAATGTGTCACCAACCACAGAAACCTAAAGAGTAAAACCACACAGAAACCACTACCAGCTTGATTATCCTAATTAACCATCGTATCTGTTCTGTTGTCTTGTACAGTATTCTACGTAAGCCTATAGTTGTCTCTAATGTTACGTTGGCCTCAGCGGAAATGTTCAGTGCAGCATTTTGTTTGTTTGTTTGTTTGTTTGTATTGTTTTTTCTCTTAAGGAATCAGGTGCCACAAACTTCAACAGAGCTCTATCTTCACCTCTCAATATGACACTGGGTCTTGGAAAAGCTTGGTGCCGGGCGGTTTGCACTGAGTGTTCACAATGCTGCACTTGAGCTTTTCGACCTCAGAGGATGTGGTGGTTGGACCATCATCATGAGCCCACGTGGGACAGTCTCCTCCTCCTCCTCTGCTGCTGGCTGTGAAAACCGAAGAGTGGTTCAAGCACAGCCACAGACCACTGATCGATGGCGGCCACTTTATTTTCCCAAATTAAGTGAGAATCCTCAACCACACAGTCTCCTGGGACCCATCGGCTTCTGGAAACCATTCCTCACTCATTCTCTCTCTCCCTCTCTTTCTCTATAAGCTCCTCTCTCTGACTCTCTCTCCATCAGCTTCTCCTCACTGTCTCTCTCTCTCTCTCTCTCTCTCCCCAGCTCTACAGTACAAGCCTTTTGCAAGAAGCACACCTCGAATTCCCTTCCACAGCCAGGGAACGCCAGGTTTGCCCGTGTTTGTAATTCCAAAGCCAGCCTGTCCTCGGCCTGCTTGGCTAAACACAATTTGTATAGGTCTGGCGCGCGGCCGGAGCAGACGGAGGAATTTCGCTTGGTTTGAGGGGGCTTCCTCGGAACGCCGGGGAGGTTAATGTGCCGCGTCCCAGGAGTGCCATTTCAGCCTCACTGCACACCTCCATGTGACTGGATCAGCTGGGGATCCCGACGCACGGAATATGCACGGAATATGGGGATTCGTTCAGAGGCTCGAGCCGAACTATGGTGACACATATGGCCTCTGTGAATTTGAAGGATCTGGACACGAATGTGTTTGTCTAATGTGTGTATTTGATCCAATGGTAGGAATAAGCCACTGCTCTCAGTAAAGACAGTATCTATACATATCTTTACGTTTCTCACGTGCACACTTTCCATGTACCTGGCACAATATTGTCAATTCTGATTACATCAGTGGGCAGTTCTATGACTTTCACAATTTTGTTCACATTTGACCAAATCAGTCATGAAGCTTGAGAGGTGTGAGTGACAGGTAACTTGATTCCGAGGCTTTTCCATGACGTTGCTGCACTGGCTAGACTTTTAAGATTCTTCACACATCTGGCAATAAGTAGCGATGGTATCGATGGTGACTGCACTTTACTTCAACGGTAATATCCCAAGTCGGAGTTAAGTAGGTCCCGACAGAGAAGAACAAATGCAAATATTAAAGATTACAGAGATATAAAAAAATCAAACCTAAGACTAAACCGTTAAAATGAGAATAAGTTCCGACAAATACTTCAATGCCTATTGTTTTTTTTTCTTTGTGTTGTTTTGAAAACATACATCCACTCAATATTCACAATGATATAATTCTTCTCTCAGAAAATACAGGAAATCATGCAAATATAACATTTTTTGGACACCTTATCCATTCTCCAAGTCCTCATAACACAGATCAACCCAGTGCACACACACACACACATTTCTTCCCCCTTCCCCAATACAAAACGAAAACAACAACAAAAGATAAACGCAGAAGATCAAGCTCATTATAAAACATCCATTTCATTTTTTTTGTTATCTCAGTTTACAAAATTCACAGATTACTTCTTTTTCAATCATTAATTATTCACTATCTCTTACCACTTCTTTTGAAGTGGATTCCGAATATTTGAGTGTTGCTCACATTGTAGGGGACAAAAAGAAAACAAATTATCATCCATTTTTTTTAAGAGAAACAAATCCATTGTCATGACCTTCCTGAGCCATGTTTGTGGTCAAGTTAAGGCTCTTGCAGTGCTCTCCTTCTCAATGGACAAAGAGATGTAGTGTCATAACGTCACAGCATAAAGTCACAGCTTTCTGCTCTTAACGACTGTCTGAAAACACCAGTCGTCTCACTTCAGTGGTGTGAGACATGTCACCAATCCCCTGGAAACCCAGGTGTTCAAACCAAATGTGGTGAACTGAAAAGCAAAAACATTATTCGACTCTTTACGTCCACAGATGAATTCCCTGCATTCCTCTGATATGTTCAAAACCCTCCACATGCCTCTCACCTGTTTTTCACCTATCATGACGTGTTTTAAATACAAACACACACACACACACACACACACACACACACACACACACACACACACACACACACACACACACACACACACACACACACACAAACAAAACCAAATAACCAAAAATGGCAAGAAACATCTGCTGCTTTGGTAGCTGTCCTTATTCCTTGAGTGTCCTGGTGCTCCAGAAGAGCTTGTGAGTGCTATCAGGGACTGGGCTGATACTGGGGCTCTTCTGCTGCCAGTTAATTGGGACCAGACTGATAAGGGTGGCACGTGGGCCTCTGGAGCGCGTGGGCCTCTGGAGCGCCAGGCTGAGCGCCAGGCTGAGCGAGGCTGGCGGCGATGGAGGGCGAGATAGCGGGCCGGAGCGGGGCGAGAGCGAGGCCTACTTTTTCCCGAGGCAATGTGCAGGAAAATTTGAGGGGCCAGTTGGCAGGGGATTTCGCTTGTCACACTTACGACACTTCTGCTCTCGGGTGGACAGACGTGATGATGGTGAGGTCCGTCACACTGGTCACCTTGCCCTCCCTCAGTCATCTGTCTCTTGATAGCCTTCATCGCCCGAGCTCTGTTTTACCCTTTTTCTTCCTCCAGTACTCTCTCTCTCTCTCTCTCTCTCTCTCTCCCTCTCTTGCCTGGTCTCACTGGTTTTAACCTGCCCTCCTGTCCATGTCCATTGACATGAACAGACTAAAATGTCAACCTTTTTGGGTTTTTTCCCCCCTTCAAAACCCTGCTGCCTCTCACAAAATCTTGTTAACCGTTCAGCCGCCCACACCCCGTACATCTTTGTGAATGTGTGTGTGTGTGTGTGTGTGTGTGTGTGTGTGTGTGTGTGTTGTCTGTCCACTCTGTGGCATAAATGTCCCTCCTCTCCATCACTGGCAGCTAAAACGATTTAAGCTTCAATTAGGTTATTAAAGGCTCCAGGCGGAGTGCTGTCGCTCCCTTCCCTCCATTGACTCGCTGCCGCGTGATTGGATCTTTCACTGCGGCCTCCCAGCTCAAAGACTCTCTATTGTGTCTCTCCCTCCCCCCCCCCCCCCACCCCCCACTCCACCCCATCATCCACCCTCCCTGACTATCAGCCTTCAGCTCCTCTCCGTGTTTCCAAACAGACGGACAGAATGGTTGAATGGCGAGAGCCCCACTGAAGGACAGTGGCAGGAAGACAGAGGAGAAAAACAAGCCGCAAACATCTGAGGGGAAAAAACACGAGCGCCCGTCTGAACCGAGAGTTCACAAGAAAAAGGAGCTTAAAAGCCTCAATGAAAGAGGCACAATTAGGGTGACTGCAGTGTCGTTTTTCTTCCTGATTATCCCCCCCCCTTCCTTGTTATTTATTTATTTATCTATCTCCTTGCTCTCCTTTCTTTGATTCTCCCTTCTTGTCCTTTTTTTGGAAGCACTTTGAGCTCGGGCGAGAACAAAGTGGAGCCGAGACAAGAGGAGCTGCACAGGTTTTACACGCCGGGCCCCAAGTCTCAACCTGGCCTGGCTAAGCGGCGGTGGCGGTTATCGTCGGTTCGGGGCTCTTAACAGGCGGGAGGCCACATCAATTTCTCCCGCTGAGAAACTCCAAGCAGGACACACTCTCGGTAGCTTGTGCTTGTGGAGAGTGCTTAAATCAGCAGTCTGAAATATTGATGCGCCGCTTCCAAAACAGAGAGACTTTTTTTCTTTTTCTTTTTTTTTCCGGGCGCAGGTCTTACCCACGGCTTTTAAAACATGCTATGATTTTTTACTTTTTTTTTTAAATCCTCATAGTTGACTATGAAAAGGGAAAACAAACAAGAAAGAACAAGGCAGCGAAAAACACCATCTGCATTTCATTTTAAGATGTTCAAAAAAAACCTAATTCCCGGGGTCAATTCTACAATCTGTGAAATGACGCTGCTGATTAGAAGGGCGACGTGTATCTGTCAGCCCTGTCCCTGAAACTCCTTGAGCTCGGGCCTGGCTCAGCGAGATGAGCTCTCCTAATGCAGGACTGCAAATAAAGATTTCAGACAGAGGTGGGAAAGTAATCCCCTCTCAGCGCGTTCTGTAGAAACGGCAGCGCAGCGCTGACGATGACGAATGTCACAGCTCTGTCCTTCTCTGGCGCGCACCAGTGCCGGACGGTACTCTCCGAAAACTCTCTGCGCGAGGGGGCCAGGCCTGGACGCCGTTCAACACGCCACACAAGCCTTTTGCACCAGCGGAGCAGACACGAGCTATTTATACCAATCTGTGTTCCTCCCAAAAGTCTGTCTCCTCATTTTGACATGCTTCTGTTTATAATGATGGAGATGGACTGATAATTGGTGCAATCAGACGAATGCTCTCTGTAGTCACAGTCTTATTTACGCTCAAAGTGGAGCATGACGACCACAGTCAAATTGCAGTTCATTTAGTTTGGCAATATCTAATGCAGCCACAGGGCAAATGACGCGATGATGATGATGATGATGATGATGATGATGGTCCACTTACTGCCCTCCTGTAGGCTTACTATAGAAATGACATTAGGCTGGAGTGAGATCATCTTAGTCATCTTACAGCAAACATTTATAGGCTCTCTGTACACATTTCCTAGTACATAAAAATATTTCTTAAAAAGACCACAAATTACAAAGATTAGCATCAAGAGGCCATAACAGACATGGACGGAAACGCAAAATATGTGTCCTGTCGCGTATAAAATTGGAGCCGGCCAACAAAAGAGAAGAGAAGATAGATAATTGGCCTGGATGACTAATTAGACCTTTCACAGTCATGCTAATGGATGAGCCGGCGGGAAAGCGGAAAAAAGCGGCATCATCTTTCCAAGGCTGCTTTCTGTCTATTCTGTTTGCGAGAAGGAAAAAAAACCTCAAACAAACAAACATTGATTGAAGAGCATGTAAACATTCAGAAAACATTATGTTATAACACAGTGTCCTTGAAGAGGAGAGCACTTCACAGAGCTGCAGTTGTCTGCTTCTCCAGAAAAGAAGAGAAGAGAGAGAAGCGTTTTTAAAAAGGAAATAACTACACATATTCAAATCCCCAACCTGACACACTGTTCAGGATTCATCAACGGTCCTCTGTCCTTTATCTCACTCACTGTTTAAAACAGGGTCTTCATAATAGTGGCAATCATTTTTTTGTACAGAGGTGTAGACAGATTTTTTTTTTGTTCTTCAACTTCCAGTTACTAAGAAAAGGAAGACACTTTCGTCACCCTCCATGCCTGATAAGGTTATCGTTTAAAAAAGAAAAAAGAAAAGAAAGACATATTGTCTGTGTGAATGAATGGCAGTCATGGATCGATCTCTACTGTTGCATTTCCATGATTGCTAGTGGGGTTTGTCACAGTAAGCCTCCGATAGCAGTACCCCTCGTGGGTAATATTACATGTCGCAGTTGGTCAGAGAGTGATTTGCTCTGACTCACCTCCTAATCCAGTTCTTTGATTGTGTATATGTTCCCTTAAAAAGGAGGACACTCCGACCTCCACAGAGTGTGTTGTTGAACCGTTGGTGGATTATCTTCTTCTTACAGTACATACAGTCGAGGTCCATAAATGTCTTTTCTGCATGTGATCTCACTGTCACCGGGCAGAGGGATTCTGGAGCCGTCAGCCAATCAGAGCACTTCTAAAGTATCATGGACCAACACCATGGAGACCAGCAGGCAGTGTCGGGTGACTGCTGCATTGAATAGAAAATAGAGAGAGAGAGAAAGAGAGAGAGAGAGAGAGAGAGAGAGAGAGACAGAGAGAGACAGAGAAAGAGAGAGTTTGGCATTCAGTGAACACGTCTTCATCAACACTTGGCAGCTGAGCTGGCCCGTAAACACGGTAAACACAGCGCCGTAAGGAGATCTGGGCCACAGAAATAGCAGATCAAGCTAATTAGCAAATAAATGAAGTGATGAACTTCCCTTTCAGGGGAGATTTGGGGTTTGTCTGCCCTAAGTAAGAGGCTGTGTGCACTATTAGGATGTGTGCCTTGTTTTATACATTCATGGGGAGCAGAGACAGAGTTTTCAAAGAGGGGCACTTTGCACATTGCAACAGTAAGCTTCAATACTGTGGGAGCCGAACAAAATGCTCATAAATCGTCTAGACAGGTGGTTATCTGCTTGAGAGAGGCTTTTATCTTATGGCAGTGCTTGAAAATATCTCATTGTGACGGATCTGGAAATTACGCTATCAGCATAAATTAAGCAGGCTCCAAAGGATTTATTTGTTTCGGTGTCCTCAGATGAAAGTGAATGAATTTTGCAAAAAAAAAAAAAAGAAAAATTGCATCAGTTTGGTAAAAGCAATTCAGTGTGATGCATCACTGGAAGTATTACTGTTAACACGTGCACTTTATTGAATGCTTGTATCTAAATATTGGTTCAGATCATAACATGTTATAAACCCTTTTTACATGGAAAGCTACGGTATTCTCTCTTGTCACCTAGGTGAATGTGCTACGCAATGGTAAGTGACAGCCTTGGATGAATAGCTAGTGTTTTTGCAGAGGTGTGCTATGCTAGGCCAGATGCCATTAAAGAGTGGATCTGAATCCACTGGGCCACATGCTAATTCACCTCAGACAGCCACTGCGACATGGCCTCAGAGATTAACACATTCAGCGGACCAGGCAGAGAGAGGTTATGGGCAGGATTTAGAATCGAGCTGGATTATTTGAGCACGCCATGTAAGTGTGTGTGAGAGAGAGAGAAAGAGAGAGAGAGAGAGAGAGAGAGAGAGAGAGAGAGAGAGAGAGAGATAGAGATAGAGAGAGAGAGTGTGTGTGTGTGTGTGTGTGTGTTGCCATGTGTGCATTTTGTTACTTTTATCAGTAATCCAGCTCTATGGATTACAGCTGCCAAAGAGCTATACCTCTAGTAAGGTCAATATTGTGAACACAACTGAACGTCTTTCAAGCGAATGAGAACTTAAGTGGTCTTGATCAGCTCATCCACCTACACTTGCAAACGTAAAGACAGGCTGTCACTCCCATACAGTCCATAGTAAATTGGTGAATCAAGCCTCGCACTGGGGGGGAGTTGATTAAATACTATTAAATGCGTTCACATCAATGGACTATTAACCATAGCAACACTGCTTAATGTGTGCTCATGTTGACTGTTTGTAAGGTAATGAATTAAACGATTAGCTAAGAGGATAGTGACCATGTAATTAATCACCTATCGTTCGTAAAAAAAAAGCCTTCAGCACTGTTACTATACTGCATGGGTTAATGATAATGGAGCGAATAAATCATGTTAGATATAGTGAGCGTCGGATGAGGGAAAAGCATCAGACAGTGCGGTGATGCATACCATATCTGACATGTCAACCATACGTCTAACATGTCTGACTGAAAATAAGAATTTACTATTTTTAAACAGCAATGACTGCCAGGGTTAGGAAAGACTATAGACACTTAGAGGGCACTGCCGAAGTTGGTGCAAACGAGCTCTAAAAATAATTCTAAAAAAAATGTCTTATTCATACCTTTGAACTCGTTAATCAACTTTATTTTTGTTTCTGCTCCTGACTACCAAAAAAGTAAAAAAAAAAAAAAAAAAAAAAAAAGCAAACTGTGCAGGGTCTCTTGTGTGCAGGAGGATGACATGACTCTTGACAGCATGAATGATCAAACATCTTCCAGCGCGGGCTATAGCAAACTAGGGCAGCGCTCCACATGCCACATGGAGAGAGTGGGCGGACAGAGTGGCACAGCCTACCCCCCTCCTCTCCTCTCCGTCTGAATACGGGCTGAAGCACCACTCGTGAATACACAGCCAACGTGATTCTGTCATGAACCAAGTGACCTCTGCTTGCTGTTCATTGAATTTGGTCGTGCCAAAAGAGTTGGTCGCTGCTCCTTATGTTATAAACAAGCACCCCCTGCGGCTGCTACAGCGAGAGGCCTGCTGCCGATTTTGGACTCGACGGAGGAATGACCTTTTTTTTGTCTTTGGGCTCACGATTTCTGACCCTGTGCTTTGATTCAAGGCACACATCCATCAATCAAAATTAAAGTCCAGACCCTGTCAAAACACAACCTTGTTTGTATTGATCAGACCTGAACTGACCACCTGATTTTGAACAATCACTTTTTCAGATTAAAGGTCTGTGTTTTATTTATCTATTTATATATTTATTTATTTATTTATTTTTTGTAACCGTGATTCATCTCACCTCACAGCTTCTGCTGCGCCGAGACGCCCTTCCAGTAGTCGAGGATGTCGTGGAGGTCTTCGCCCTTGGCGAACTGGACCTTCTTGCGGAGGGCGTTGCCGGCGGTGACGTAGCAGGACTCGTCGCGCGGGCCCTTGCGGTAGGGGCGGAAGCGCTCCCATATCCGCAGCGTGTTCTCCGTGTTGTACTCGGGGCTGGACGAGTAGCCCGAGTAGTTCTGGTGGCGCGGCGACAGCTGCGAGTAGGAGGCGGCGTCGCGCTTGGCGCGCGTCAGCGGCTTGAGGAAGGAGGCGCGCTGGGCGGGCGAGCCGTGGTGCGAGCCCTCGTAGTAGAGCGCCGGCACCGAGTGGCGGTGCTCCGCGCAGTGGTAGTCCGGGTGCACCTCCAGGTGCTGCTGCATGCCCATCCCGTCCATGGCGCCGCCGTCCATGTTGTACCCGCCGCCTCCGTCCAGGCTGTACCCGCCGCCGCCGCCACCGCCACCCCCGGGGCTGACCAGGGGCAGCCTCTCCATGGGCTCCCCGCAGCCGAGGGGGCTGCCCTTGTCGACGTACTGGCAGGGGTCGGGGCTGCGGGGCTCGGGGACGTCCAGGCTGTAGACGCGGCCGCCCTTGCCGGGGAGGCCGCAGGACGAGCCGGCGTACTTCTTGCCGGGGCCCACGATCATGGCGGCGTCGGCGCTCATCTGCCTCTGGATGGGCCGCACGGCGCTGGCCGGGGGGGGCGGGCGATACGGGGGCGACATGAAGCCTCCGCCGGTGATGCCGGGCCGCTCGGCCGCCATGGAGCCCGGGTAGGGCAGCGGCGGAGGCGGCGGGATCTTGGGCGAGGGCATCATCTGGCAGTTGTCGCTCATGCCCGGGGAGAGCGGGATGAGCCCTTTGGTCAGGGCGGAGGTGCAGGTGGGCGGAGGGGAGGTGGGGTTGACCGGAGCCATGGTGTTGGCGCACGAGGCGGCCGCCACCGCCGCCGAGTCCAGCTTGAGCGCGTCGATGCAGTTGTTGATGATCTGGTTGACCTTGTCCACCTCCATGGCGATGGTGGAGATCTCCGAGGTGGAGCCCCGGCCGTCGTCGTCCGAGTCGTCGCCCAGGTCGCTCCCGTCGTCCGGCTCGCCCCGCCGCAGGTCCTGCTCCCTCATCATCCCGCCCTGGCCCTTCCCGCCGTCCCGGCCCCGGTCGTCCCTCACGTCCATGTAGTTGCCCTTGCCGCCCATGGCCTCCGAGAAGGCCGTGGCCATCTTCTCCACCTGCGGGATGGTGGAGAGCCGCGAGGAGCTGGTGTTGGCCGAGCCGCCGTGCAGCATGCCCGAGCTGGACGACGACGACATGGGCATCTTGCCGTGGTGGTGCTGGTGGTGGGCCTGCTCGTGGAGCTTCTGGACGGCCGACGGCTCGTTGCCGAGGGTCGCCGCCGCCTCGGGCCCGTAGCGCATCTCCAGGATGGTCTTCTTGACGCAGACGGACTTCTCCTTCTCCTCCTCCATGCGGCGCTTGCGCAGGCAGTAGTAGACCACGCCGAGGATGATGACCATGCCGAAGAGGCAGCCCACGATGGTGACGATGTAGTGGGTGGTGGTGGACGGCGTCGGGTGGATCTCCTCGGGCACGGGCGTGCCGAAGTTCAGGCAGGTGTGGTTGTAGCGCTGCGAGTTGCGGATGGAGGCCACGCAGAAGGTGTAGTTGGTGTGCGACTTGAGCTTGTTGAGCGTGATGATCTCCTTCTTCTTGTTGAGGTTCATGACGTCGGACACGTACGTGTGGTTGTACTGGACCAGGATGTACATCTTGCTGTACGGCTTGGGGATCTGGACGAGGAGCGAGGCGGTCGAGAAGGACACGTGGCGGAGCTTCAGGCTCGGGCTGAGCGCGTCGGTGGACGAGGACGACGTGGTGGGCTGCGGGTAGAGGCCCACGCGGTCCATGAAGTCCGGCCCCATGCCGGACGAGTCCGGGTCGGGCGGCAGCGACGTCATGCCGGGGATGAAGACGCCGTCGCGGCAGATGGACGACAGGATGTTGCGGGCGTTGCGCCCGTGGCCCGGGACCGGGCTGAGCAGCGGGTAGTTGTAGAGCTCGCGCGGCGACTCGCACTGCAGCCGGTCGTAGGTGTGCGTGACGTTGTTGAAGGCCTCCAGCCAGGTGAGGAAGCCGTAGAGCTCGCAGCCGCAGTGGAAGGGGTTGCCCGCCAGCTCGCACACCATCAGCCGGTTGAGCACGGTGAAGGAGGACGGGTCCAGGCGCGCCAGCTTGTTGGACGACAGGTCGATGCTGCTGAGGCTCGGGCACTCCCAGAAGGCGTTGGTGGCCACCACCTCGATGAGGTTGTGCTGCAGGAAGAGGCACTGCATGCGGCCGAGCCCGCGCATCATCCCCTCCGTCACGTTGGTCAGCTTGTTGTAGCCCAGCTGGAGCACCTGACAGGTGTGACGGGACAGAGAAATCACGGGTCAGCTTACGCCATGGGCTTCACATCATGATTCAGTATGGGTTCAGTATGGGTTTCAGTATGGGCATGGGTTACACTTTAGTTGAACATATCTACATAAGAGTGTCAATCATGACACTGTCATGAACATGTCATGAACATTAGAAACAAGTCCTAAACATTTATGACATAATGCTTCTCTAATGCGTCATTAAGCGTCATTCGTTTTTTGTCATGATAAGTTAGGATTAGAGGTAGGGTTAAGGTTAGGGTTAGGGTTCATGTGTCATGTTACCGTCAAGTAACTGTGTTACCACAGTTTGTTCCATCTATCTCAGAATGAAAATGAGCCTTACGTTCCTCAATAGTTCCATATATACCCTGTGCCAAACTGCAAAAATAGAACCTTGAAGTCTGTTGTCATGGTGGTGCGGTAAAAATACTCATATCACTACGGGCCCTACCTGCAGGTTGGCCTGGGCGGCGAAGGCGCCGTCCTCCACGTACGAGATCTCGTTCTTGGTGAGGTTGAGGTCGGTGAGGTTGGCGAAGCGGCTGAGCGAGATGAAGAAGACGGCCTTGAGCTTGTTCTCGTTGAGGCGCAGGTCGTGCACCGTGTTGTTGATGTGCTGCGGGATGGTCTCGTACGGAGGCTGGTTCTGGCTGCAGATGGCCAGCCACACGTAGCCCTTCTCGCCCTCGATGAGCCAGCAGTCGCCGCGCACCGACGCCGGGAGGAGGAAGAACGCCGGGAGGAGGAGGAGGAGGAGGGGGAGGCGGCAGGGGAAGGAAGGGGACGGGGACGGGGATGGGGATGGGGCACGCCACCTGCTAAGCATGATGGGAAAGGAACAGGGGCTTCGCTTCCGCAGAAGAGAAAGAGCTGGGGAAGACGCGGGGAGGAGAGAGGGGTGGAGGTGGGGTAGTTGAGGTGGCAGTGACGGGAGAGGAAGTAGGGGTGGAGGGGGGCGGGTGGAGGAAGGGGGAGAAGGAGCGTTGGCGGTTGGAGAGAGGAGGGCGAGGCCTGGAGAAGAAGTGGAGCAGAGTTGGCTTGTTCTCACAGCAGCGGGATCCACATGG
This sequence comes from Sardina pilchardus, assembly GCF_963854185.1. Lineage (NCBI taxonomy): Eukaryota > Metazoa > Chordata > Actinopteri > Clupeiformes > Clupeidae > Sardina > Sardina pilchardus. Next base: position 9,894,125 of record NC_084996.1, on the reverse strand, counting down.
TGTCTAGCACAGTCCCCATGCCTGTATGGTCCCTGGCAGCGTACAGTGCTGACTGACACAGTTTTTCCACATAGTCACCTCCTTTCGCCTGCTCTCTTCTCTGCCCAGACGTGGCGAACGGGCCAGCACCCAAGACAACAACCCTGCAGACCAGAAAGAGAGAGAGAGAGAGAGAGAGAGAGAGAGAGAGAGAGAGAGAGAGAGAGAGAGAGAGAGAGAGAGAGAGAGACACACATAAGCAACTATTAAAAATAAACACCCTAAAGCGTGTGATAGTTTAAGTTAATGGTGTCACAGAGGCACAGAGCATTATTGCTTTAAACGGCTGTAATCAGGGCTGAGATAATGATGGCATAATTAATGCACTTCTGTCCTGGTGCATTTGTTTATTTACACTCATTAAGTGATCAGTCAAAAATAAAAAAAATAAAAAACTGCACGGCAACACAAAAGCATGGCGTGACAACAAAGCGCACATTATGTTACCCAAGGCATCGTATGTTCTCGAAGCTCATCAGCTATTCACTTAGAGGGTGGATTAAAAACCGACGACAAGAATAGGTACAGACACTGATCTCAAGAACATATGATGATCACATCAAGGCCCCCATAAAAGGCCCATAGCCACAACATTAGCAGTCGTGCTAGGCAGAAAAGAGCTCTTGATACATCGCTTTAATCAGAACACGGCGCTACAGCTAACTGCACCACCACCAAACGTGCTAGACATCTCTCACATTATTGTAGCAGTTCTCAGCGTTATTCACACTCTTGGAATATCCAGGCCACCTGCTGTGCTGGGTGCTTACCAGGGAGGAGATGCTGATGCGTTATTACTGTAATTTTGCAGATGAAATGAAAAACTGGAGAGCGTGTGTGCGCGGATTGGGGAGGTGAGTATGGACTGCGGTGATGTATTGCACAGGCGTATGTGCGTGCTAATGTGTGTGTGTGTGTGTGTGTGTGTGTGTGTGTGTGTGTGTGTGTGTATGTGCGGGTACGCCTGTGTGTGTGTGTGTGTGTGTGTGCTTGTGTGTGTGTGTGTGTGTGTGTGAGTGTGTATGTGCAGTTCGCATGAGAGAGAGGGATAGAAAAAAAAGAAAGAGAGAGAGAACTTGCATTCTCATAATCAAAGCTAAAAGACAACAAAGGCGTCGATGCTCTCCGGGGCTCGAAAAGCCCAGATAATCTTTTCCACGTTGACTTTCATTCGCCCCAATCATATTAAGATGTGCAGTGCATGACTCCGAGCGCGCCGCTCAAAATGGTCCCATTTGTCTTTGCCTGCCACCTATCTGTCACTCTCTACTTCTCAACCCCCCCCCCCCCCCCCCTCCCCCCACGCGACACACACCATTTATCAGCTAACCGTCTATGGGCCTCATCTTCTTAGAGGTTCCCTGGTCAGATAAGCACACACACACACACACACACACCAGGGGCTCTCACACAATCTGCATGTCTGATGAGCCTCGACGAGCAGATCCATGCGAAAGCCGCATTAATGCACTAATAACAAAGTCACTACACACACTCACACAGTCACACACACACACACACACACACACACACACACACACACACACACACACAACACACACACTCACACTCACACACACACACTCACACTCACACATACACACACACACACACACACACACACACACACACACACACACACACACACACACACACACACACACACACTCACACTCACACTCACATACACATCTACTGTGTCAGGGCTTAGTATTCTCAAGACGTTCTTCAGGTGAAAATTGAGAGAACATCTCTCGTCAACAAACACCGCTCTCTCTCTCTCTCTCTCTCTCTCTCTCTCTCTCTCTCTCTCTCTCTCTCTCTCCATCTCCCTCTCCCCCCTTCAGCGCTCTGCTCCAAGTCTCCGAGGAGAGCCGGCTCTTCTCATTTCACTCCTCCCTGTGTCGATATTCCCCAGCGATCCGGCTCATTCGCCGCTAATAAGGCTCCAACATATTCTGCATTATGAGAGCGTTAATTACAACCTGATTCAATCCTGGGATAAAAGGGAGACAATTTCACACAAATGGAAGTCTCCAAATGGTAATTTCTCTCCCCCCACCCTCCTCCTTCTCTACACCTCCAGAAATGAGACTCGCAGGACTTTGAGGAGGAGGGAGAAAAAAGGGAAATCAAGTGAGGGGTTTTAGAAAAGAAAAGCAGCAGGTTGTTCTCTCTGAGCTGTCCGCAGGGCACCGACTTTTGGACTTTCAAGTAGTCTTTGTCAAATTAATTATAGCCCGATATATCTCCCCCACTGTCGCTGAGGCCTCAGCCATGCAGCAACCCACCCCACCATCTCCCTCTGTCACTCTTTCCCTCCTCATACCTTTCCTCTCTCATTCTTTCACTCTCTCTTTCCCTCCTCATACCTTTCATCCCTCATTCTTTCACTCTCTCTTTCCCTCCTCATACCTTTCCTCCCTCATTCTTTCACTTTCTCTCACTCTCTCTTTCCCTCCTCATACCTTTCATCCCTCATTCTCTCACTCTCTCTTTCCCTCCTCATACCTTTCCTCCCTCATTCTCTCTCGCTCTCTGTCTCTCTCTCTGTGGCAAGTGGACCACCAGAGATGTGATCTGGTTTGACGCTCCACATAGCAAAGCTCATGGGGAGCTTTAATTAGGGCTGGGTCTACAGCAGGGAGGACAGAACTGAGAAGGTAACACAGGGTTGGCCATATATATACACACACTCTGGGTGAGTGAGTGTGAGTGAGTGAGTGAGTGAACGCGTGGGAATGTGTGTGTGTGAGAGAGAGAGAGAGAGAGAGGGTGCGTGTGTGTACGTGTGTGTGTGTGTGTGTGTGTGTGTGTGTGTGTGTGTGTGAGAGCGCATGCTTGCGTGTGTACCCTTGTGAAAAGTGGCTACGAAAGCTGATTCCTAAGATTAGGCTAGGAGATCCAAATAGATAAAAGAGATCAAAGAGACTAACACTATGATGACTCCAGACTCCTCATGCTTGACCTACAGTATGAACCAAATCACACAGTGCAGGCATTTGCACTTCCTTTTCTCAACACAAATAGAACTAAAATAGAAGACTAAAATAGTCGGTGTAAACAGCAACAAATAATAAATAAAATGCAGGTTACTAACCTTCTCAAGAGTGTGTAAAAATCTAACAGAGGTACTTCACCAAATAACTCAGAATTTACTTGTTTACGACACGAGAAAGATGGGAGGATGGGAAAAACGAGCGGAAGCCATGACAACATATTCTCTTGCACTCAAGTCTCAGGAGCAGATGCGATATAACTGTTGTTGGCAGGGCCTCCGGTACAAGAGACTGCCAATTAAAATAGATCATGTGTCTCCTCGGGCTTATTATCCACGACGTGCGCCTGCGAATCTTGAGTCAAGCGAACCTGCGCCGCCATCCCCCAACTGATCTCAAACCAGCCTCGGCGCATCCATCATCGCACAATGCCACGCTGATTGGCCCGGACCCCCGCCATACGCGCGCTGAAGGCACCCGCGACTCAGTGCATCATCAGTCCACCAGACACGGACCCGTACAGACAGGGAAGGCTGGCTGGCTGGCTCGGAGGAAGCGACGCGAGCGCTAGTTATCCCAGAAGACCAGCTATCGCCGTATCGGAACTGACACACAGCAGGATCTGATGTTGAGTACTGTGAATTGCCCCCCCCCCAAAAAAAAGTCCAAAACAGCGCTGGGAGCGCACTGCACATCAGCAAACACTTTCGGCGAATACACAAAGCAACTTATAAGAAGCTGAATGGGGGGGGGGGGAAGACTACCTGTGTAGAAGTCACCCTCACCCTGCCCCCAATCCCTACCTCACATGAGGTTCCCTACTAAATATATCACCTTTGTGTCATGTAAGAGCCAATGGGAGGCATCTCTGCACTTAAGAGAACATCTTGATAAATATTTCCCACAGCTCCCCTGATGTGGGCCTTGAGTAAATTCCTCGGTTAGGCTATTAAACAGCTGTGCATTACTATTGCATGGGGAGGGGGAGGTGGGGGGGCAGAGCGGTGAGCTGCTGCAGTTCTCTCCATTCACTGAAGGCATGTCAGGAGCCTCTGCCACGGCTGATAGACGCTCTCCGCGGCCTTCTGCTTTTCTGACGTTTTTTTTTTTTCTTAACTCGTTGACATTTCCCCAGGCTATAGCACTTCACTGCTTGAACATCGAGATATGTTGTTTTATTTATTTATTTCTAAAAAAAAGCGAGACAGAGAGAAGAGAGGAGAGGGAAAACTCGGTCTTTCTCAAACGAGTCGGTTCGACCGGTTGTAGACTAGAGCTGCGCCGTGCTCAGGCGGAGGGCAGCGGTGGCTGTGGCGGAGCTGCGGGCCGCTGGAAGGTTAAGAGCGGGTGGCCATCGACCCACTCCACCTCCACCTCCGGCTCTGGGCGGAGGCGACCGTCCAAACGTCTCCGGCACCGGCTCTCCGCCTGCCCGACCTCCTCGGCTCCTCCGAACAGTAGGGGTGGGGATGACGACAGACAACGGGTAGGAGAGGGCTCGGGCGGACCCCCACCCCCCCTCCCCACACACCCCGTAACCATGACAACAGCAGAAGTCGATACAGCCAGACAACCCCCACCCCCGTATCCCTCCCGTTCACCCTCATATTAGGATGCAGTGGCAAAAAGCCAGATGAATCAGAGGCAGTCTGAGACTCCAGGCTGCCTCTGCTTCTGTCTCGGCCTCTCTCGAGGGCTCCTGTTGCTCTCGCCTTTTCCCCCCCGCTCAGGCTCAGCCCCCGGATGGGCTCGCTCCTCTCTTCACCGCGCCACACTGCTGCTGGCTCTCAGTCAGTCACGGGTTAGTTGAACACCTGCCACCAGGCCACTGCCTGCCAAGACTCCGCTAAAAAGGAACAACAGAAAAAAACAAAAACGTCGAAATCCCCAGAGGGGAGCAGTGGTTTGTTCAACAGCCCCCGTCAAACGCCGATGCACAGGTATTACTGCAACAGGCCGAGGCTTTAGCGTCGCGCTCGTTCCGCAAGATCGCCACGGAGGTGTTTTGATCGCTGACGCGGGCGGCGCTCTCTCGGGACGGCGCGGGCTACACACACGAGACGGACTATGGCAGACAGGAGGAGAACCTGTGGGGGAGGGGTGGGGTTGTGGGGGTGGTTGACAGTGGGGCTGCAGGTAAGGGGGGGAGGGGGGGGGGGGGGGGGGCAGTGGAGCCTGCAATGAGAAGCTGCACTGTGACTGGCTTCTCAGCCTTAATGAATTGCCTGCTGTCCTCTGTGTGTGTGAGGGTCTTCACGCTCCACTCCCTTTCATAGCAGTGGCTTTAGCAGCAAAGACCCAAAGAGAGAGAGAAAGAGAGGGAGAGGCAGAGAGAGATGAAGAAGAGAGAGGGAAAAAGACTATAAGAATGTAAAGGGAAAGAGTGGGTCTCCAGGGGTTTAGACTGTGCTGCGCAGTGGCAGGATTTGGTGCCATCTTGCAGAACAAGGCCACAAATCATTATAAATAGTTTGCGTCCATGTAGAAACACTCTCGCCTGAAGTATGAGAGAAGACTATAAAAGCTGGCTCATAGCGTTCACGCAGGCGTACATACAATCAAATGTGAACAAAAATATACATACGAGGACACAGACAGGGTAGCTTCGGTAGCTTCCCACATTATAGCTGTTTTGCATTCAAGGCGAGCATAGTCAGTGCAGTGCATGGGTATCTGCTGCAGACTGTGGATGTTTAACCCTCTATGGATCAGTTGATGCCCATACGTAATCATGCACTTATGAATAATGTCAGGAAGCCATAAACTGAAGCAGTGTTACTCTCCCTCCCTCCTGTCTCTCCATTATCTATCTGTTATGTCATACCACACAGCGGGCACAATTTTAGTTTAAAAACTTACGGCCCCACTTTGTAGTACAATCTAAGACTGCCGCATGGTGTTGCCACCCGCAACACAAGGAAAATACTGCATACCTGTACTACTTCCCATATGTCCTCCATCCCTCAACACCACAACTTCAGTAAACCACAAACCACAATTACTGTAACAAGTCCTCTCCATCCCCTACACCTGCAACTCTCTCTAAACACCAAGTCATACATCATCTGGGCTTGGTTTAGTTGACAGAGGTATAGTATATTATGTATATGTTATACCTCTAATGCATATGTATATATCTTTGTATATGTTGATAACATATGGCTGTTAAAATTTTACTTATATAATCAACTTAAATAAGTTGTATTTTCTAAAAGCCTTGTATCTATGTATTTCCAAAAAAAACCCAATAAAGGAACAAGAACTAATAAAGTTGAAAGTTGACTCCTCTGTCCTCTCTGCTTTTTTAAGCATTGCGGAATCTGTCTGACGATGTGTGACAAGAGGGAAGAGGGATCTTCACTCATATTCACACAAGGCCAAACACAAACACAAACCTTCAAGGCCACACCTTTGTTTTAGAGATTTGCTGTTAAGCAGTCTGGATCTGATTTGGCAAAACAAGTATACATTCACCGGGTCGATACAGGTGTATGAACACTTCAGAATGAATTCTTGGCTAAACTAAAAAGAAAAACTGTGGGCCTCGTCTCCAGTAACCTAAGCTTAGGATCTGGCCTAAGCTATAAGCACAAGGACTGACATAGGGCTATTGTGATCTGAGTTGTCTCCACCCTTATTTAAGTGCTTGATGTTGACCTAACCCTATAAGCCCACCCGTGGGAACTCCTTTACTGTAGGTGGCCACTATATAAACCCTCACTTGACAGTCAGCAAGACACAGCCTCATTCCTGGTGAATCGTCATTTCTGGATGCAGCTCCAGACAGTGAAGCAGTATGAAGTGGAAACTGGCCTCCATTTTGGCTCTGTTGCTGTGCCTCTCTCAAATCCTGGCTCAAGGGGTAAGACCTGGAGGAACTAATCCACTACACAGCTTTCTTTCAGCAATCTGTTTTGTTATTGTCTTACACAATGTTCATGTCATTCAACAATCAGCTACACACAGGATTAATCAGGAATCTGTTGATTGACACTAACACAGTGTAATTATTCAACTCTCATACCTCTCTCTCTCTGTGTCTTTTCCATCTCATCATCAGGACCTGTCCAGTGCGGAGGGTAAGTGTAGTTTCTGTGTCTCTTTGTTCAACTCTATTGCTTACTGGTCAGTGGATTGGTCAAATGTTGAAACTGAGATAACATTCTGCATTTGGCATCATTTCCTCAACAGATGAGGACGTTGATGTCTCCGCAAGAATCCTGGCAGAAAACCAAAGTACAATAGTGTTTCGACATAAATCTATAAAAAATGCATTCTAAATATAGGAGTGAAAAGAAAACCCTTATTTGGAACAAATTTTCTTCCAAAGATATATCGGGATTTCTGCTGGAGGGAGATGTGGCCATACCGACTGGCAGGAATGCCAAGAAGTGCTGCAGAAACTGCAAGTGGCCGAAGTTACCGTCTGGACTTGTGGAAGTGCCATACAAAATTGATGACGACTTCTGTGAGTTTAAAGAAATGAATACAATTTGTCTTTTTAAGAAATCTATTAGGCAAAGTTTTCAGTTGCGATGGCGAGTGATAAATGGAAACATAAAATACAACTTGATCTATTAGCGTGGATGTTTTGAAAGAAGCCTCAGAAACAATAGATCCTGACCAGAAATGTGTCTGTGATGATTTACTGTAGTAATAAACCAATAGTATTTAGAATACCACTGCAACCAATTGCATATAGAATACTACTGAGATTAACTCACTAATTAGTTCCCACTTAGGATGTAACACTACCATGAGTGCACATTTACCAGCCAATTACAGTAGAAACTAACTAACTGTCTGTTTTTTTTGCAAAAGCTGTCAAGCAGAAGGATGATATTGAGGAGGCCATGAAGGAATATCATGGCAAGACTTGCATTCGTTTTGTTCCTCGCGACAAACAAGGAGACTTCATCCATATCAAGGATTCTACTGGGTATGACAGGAGAGAGAACAATGTTAAGGGATCAATTTAGAGATACTGAACCCACAACTTGGTGATGTTATACCCCCTGGCTCTATCAGTCGAATCATAGGATATTGTGGCATGATATCATTGACTGTTATAAAACGATAGTTCCGGTCCTTGATTATAAGGGTATTGAGACCCAGGGGCGCCTGCAGGAATTAATGCTATGGTACGCACACCAATCACCCCCCCCCCCCCCCCCCGACAAGATTTTGCTGATATTGTACAATATTTGTCCGTTTCTCGGTTTTAGATTTGTGCATTGGTCAGCAAAAAAGTAGCCTACATAGGCTATAACATCCACATGCAATAACACAATTAGAAATTTGAAAGTGATAGTAGCAGTGGTATAAGCGGGATAATCAACTCCGCGCCGTGCGTTTATAGGAAAATAATGCACTTATCGAAGTGTATAGTCCCCTCCGCCTGCGGCGTCGGGTCCTTATTACCACTTCGAACGTGCATTATTTTCCTATAAACGCACGGCGCGTCGTTGATTATCCCTTACACAATACTCATTTGGACAACGTTACACAGCTAAGTTACTGCTAAGTTACGTTTAGTTTTGTTCAAGCATTAACGTCTGATATTAAACAGTGTTGTAATGCTAGTCTAACGTTCCGACAAGCACACAAATTGTCTACCTAGCTTGTTATTGCCCATCTGGAATCTCCTCTAGCTTTCCTGCCTCCATCTTCCATTCTTTCTCTTTTCGTTGTTTAAAAGAACTTGCGATATCCACGATGAGTATTTGAGTTAGTGATTTAGCGTCACATTGTGTTCTGATAACCATAATAGATAGCCGAGTAAAAGAAAACAACAAGTAGCTTACTTGCGCGCCTGCGTGCGTAATCTCTCCTGCTCAAATGAAATATGTGCGCGTGGATATACAGTAGCTCTGCATTAAGTTAATTTTGATAACGTGTTGACAAACTTCATATAGAAAATTGTAAATAGCCTGATGGCATGGCATGCGGCTAATGGGATATTGTGCATAGTTGGGAAGTTATGGTAGGCCAATTTGATGTGAATACACACGCACAAGGGTAATTTTCTTTCCTTGATGAGTAGTCTCAAGGTACGCACGGTGCGTACGGCCGTACGCCTGCAGGCGCCACTGTTGAGACCGCATTTCATTCTATATTAATGCGCTTAGCATAAAGGTTCATAATGACCGAAAGTATGACCAATGCAGGTGCTGGTCGCGGGTTGGAAGGAGTGGTGGCGGACAGCCCTTATCTTTGAGCCGGCCCGGCTGCGTCTGGAAATCGGTCATTCAGCACGAGCTTCTTCATGCCCTCGGCTTCTACCATGAGCAAAGCAGGAGTGATCGGGACAAGTACATCCGAATCAACTGGGAGTACATCACCAAAGGTGGGAAAAGACCAACTGGAATATGTGTGTACTAATCACTAACTTAAACATGGTTTGCTTGAGCGGAAAAAGGTAAAAAAGGTAAACAATTTAACGAAATATATAGTTTCCTGGGGGGGCACTGTGGCGCAGCAGGCTACAGCGCCCGTACCATTTACGGGTCCGAGTGCCCACGGGGACCCAGGTTCGGATCCAATCTGCGATCATATCCCGATCCCACCCCATCTCTCTCTCCCACTTGTTTCCTGTCTACCTCTTCACTGTCCTATACTAATAAAGGCAAAAAGGCCTATTTATATATATAATTTCCCTTCTTTTTGTCTTTTCCTTGTGACCATCTTTTTATCTTTTCCTTGTTACCTCTTACCTACTGTATGTGTTACCTTGACAGTTCTGAGAAAAAAAGTATGACAACAGATAAACATGCAGAGCATTATCAACTAAAAATAGACTAGCAATTCCACTTCCTATTCACAGGTAAAGCTTACAACTTTAAGAAGGCGAACACTAATAACCTGAACACAGCGTATGACTACGGCTCCATCATGCATTACAACAGGTGAGCTAAAACAGAGGGGAACTGCACAGTGCCCCCTGTCAACACCTTTCAGTGATGGCACTGCGGATTGCAGACAGAATGTGTCACATTACCCACAAGGAGGATCACACCTGATAATGTTCCACTCCTTGTGCAATGTTCCATATAGCCCATTGCTATTTATCATAGACCGCACGGCACATACTACAGCATCCGACAAGAGTCAGACTAGAGTTTTGTGGTCAACATTTAACTCATATTTAATCAATTCAGACCTAGCCAGACAAAGCAGGGTTGAAGTAACTGAAATGGGACCCCACAGACTAGAAGCTCTGGGTAACTCGAGTCTTGTGCGTAAATAAAAATGCCGAATTGTTCCTGGTCAAACACAATAAGCCAGTAACCCAACACTTAACAAGCACATACATGGTATACAGTACTACTACATGGCACTAGTATTTGTAGTAACTTCTTGTAATGGTTAGCATATGCTATATTTCAAAATGGGAATGCAGGCAAGTGTCACAGATAACGTTGATAACAGATGACGTAAATGTTTTTTCAACATCAGATATGGTTTTTCAAACACCACCGGTAAGGAAACCATGACTCCAATTCCTAACCCCGATGTGAAGTTGGGAGGGGACATCCTAACGGTGACAGACATTTTGAAGGTCAACAGATTGTATCAGTGTGCTGGTGAGTAGTCTACACCGTTGGCAGGTGTCTAATGAAAAAAATCATCTGGCTTCTTTATCACATATGTCCAAGTCAGGTATAATGTCGTCATAACATATTTTTAATGGAATGGCTTGTTCTTTTGCAGACCATAGCTCATGCATAGTTTACATAAACCATTGGTCAGGTGTTGTCATGTGATCCTTGATATTGTGCCAAGATGCCAACATTTTCATTCTTGAAATCCATTTGTAGCTCCACCCACAACTACATCACCACCAATCCCTACATCACCACCAATCCCTACATCACCACCAATCACCAATCACACCAATCTCTGTGGAAAGGCATTCACTTTTGGTTCAGCGACAGCAGACAGTTACGTCAAGCTGAAGCCCAACCTGACCGGGGAAATCAATGTGGCCAGCGTGTGTCTCAGATACTTCTCCGATATCCCCTCAAGCAACAGAGAGCAAACCTTCTTCTCATTGGCAACCCATTCCCACAGCAATGGTTTCCTGGTCTGCAAGCTGGGACTCAACCGGCACCAGTTGTACATCGGAAGCGCCAAGGTGGACTTCTGGGGCCTCCCGGATGAGCAGAACCAGTGGAATTCCTTCTGCTCCACGTGGGACTCCAAGACAGGCCTGGCCCAGGTATGGCTGAACGGTAAACCCAGTGTCAGGAAGTCCCTCTTCAAGGGTGGTTCTCTAACGGGAGAGCCGAGCATCGTGCTCGGTCAAGACCAGGATAAGTACGGCGGTCAGTTCAACTCCAAAGATGCGCTTATCGGCCAGCTCACAGACGTGCACATGTGGGACCATGTGATCTCCCCAAGTGAGATCAAACAGTTTTCAGAGAACAAATACCTGAAGGGTGGGAATGTTATCAACTGGAAAGCACTGGATTATGCCAAATATGGAGATGTGATCGAGGAGAGGATGATAATGAGGACTGGCCAGAAGACAAAAGCAGCAATTCACTGAAAGAAACTTTTTAAACAGTTTAAATCAGTCGATGACCAGTATCTACACATTACCCATTGTGAATCCAATGAAGGATGAATGCATTTCCTTTTCTTGAGTGAATTTGTCAATAAAAAAAACTCCTTCAAAAACAATCTGCTCCTGCTATGATGTTGATGTTTTTCTTTTGTCAATGTACTGTAATATGTGTAAAAACATTTAATATAAATGTAGTCCAACAATTTATGTTAACTTCTAAGACAAACAATTATATCAAAACTTTATGACTTCACCCAAAATAAGTGAGAAACCCAGAAAAAATGTCAGGGAGGTAAGTCACTGGCATAGAATAGATCCAATTTCTTTAAGTAAAAATTATATACTAAAAATACTCAAGACATTAACGCACACTTCCCAAGTCCCATCTCCGACTCCTGCAAGTCTTTCCAAACCTCAAGTCTGTCTACCTTACTGTCTGCAGAGTAGGGCTCCAGAGGCTTGCCTAAGGTGACCACTCTGTGTCCCATGAGCAGGGAAAGAGGTCACCAGAACATTCTGTGGTTGTGTGTGTGTGTGTGTGTGGGGGGGGGGTCTTCACGCTCTACTCCCTCTCATAGCAGTGGCTTTAGCAGCAAAGACCCAAAGAGAGAGAGAAAGAGAGGGAGAGGCAGAGAGAGATGAAGAAGAGTAGGGAAAAAGACTATAAGAATGCAAAGGGAAAGAGTGGGTCTCCAGAGGTTTAGACTGAGCTGCGTAGTGGCAGGATTTGGTGCCATCTTGCAGAACAAGGCCACAAATCATTATAAATAGTTTACGTCCATGTAGAAACACTCTCGCCTGAAGTATGAGAGAAGACTACAAAAGCTGGCTCATAGCGTACACGCAGGCGTACACACAATCAAATGCAAACAAAAATACTGTATACATACGAGGATACAGACAGGGCAGCTTCGGTAGCTTCCCACATTATAGCTGTTTTGCATTCAAGGCGAGCATAGTCAGTGCAGTGCATGGGTATCTGCTGCAGACTGTGGATGTTTAACCCTCTATGGATCAGTGGATATCCATACCTAATCATGCACTTGTTGTGAATAATATCAGGAAGCAATAAACTGAAGCAGTGTTACTCTCCCTCCCTCCTCTCTCTCCATTATCTACTGTATGTGTTATGTCATATCAGACAGCGGGCACAATTTAGTTTAAAACGTACGGCCCCACTTTGTAGTAGGCCTACATAAGAAGACTGCCGCATGGTGTTGCCACCTGCAACACAAAGAAAATGCTGAATACTTCCTATTCTAAAACGGATATTTCTGGTCCTTGATTACGATTGGCTGAATCGCGTTCGATGCCGTTGTAAATTCGAGCATAACCACATACCTTGACCGCATTTCGTTCTGTAGTAATGCGCTACCACAAATCAAGCATTCTGCCTTAGTTCTGGCAGGCCACCCAGTCAAGCCCGCTGTCAGCTGCTGTCAGTTTCTTATTGGCTATTCCAAACCCAGCCCACATCAGCTGTTTCGCTCAACTGATCGTTCCCTTCGCTCACAAGTGGTCACTCTCATTAGAGCGCCTTATTTAAGCTGCATCAGTCCGTTTACTATCATTGCTTTCTCTACTCGCTGCTTTGCAACCCACCTCCTCCCCAGCTCCACCTCAAAATGGTTTAACTTGAAATAATGTCATACTGTTGTCATTGTTGCTTGCTCTGTTCTAGGGGGAATAGAGTTACACTCCCAGTTTAAACTGGAACGGGAGCCCCCCGAGGATGCTGCTGTTCCCTGTCTTGGCTTTCCATGGAGCTCATGGAAAGACAGGGAATTTCCTCTGAACAGAGCCATACCGCCAAATACAAATACAATTGGTTCTAAAGATATTTCTGTCTTGTGTATTTTTGACTGAAGTGGTCCTGACAGAACTTGCACAAAAGTTAGAGTAGCTGCAATGATTTTTTCACTAATCTGCTGTACTAATTAAGCAATACGCCCCGAGAGGCCGACGTTAATACTGAATCTAGAACAGCTAAGGGGCGTTGTTAGGCACGACGCGAAGCTGTTCTAAATTCAGTATAAACCACGGACCTGAGTGACTTATTGCTTTTCTAAAACGGTTACTACGTCGATCTAACAAGATTTCATGAAACAAAGCAATGAAAAATGTAGCGATGTATTAATAGATAATCATTCTTCCGCCAAGAAATATATTCCCTTCATATGAATGGTTGCCATGCTTAATTAGTACAGCAAATTAGTGAAAAAATCATTCACTTTGGTATAAAAGCATGACATTTGGTACAGATACCCTCTAAGGGACACTACTCTGGAAAAAGGCGTCTGCCACTCAAAAATTCACTATGGCGGCCATGTTTCAAGATTTCTATCAAAAGCTCATTATGTCGATTGTTCAAATTGTATTTTACTTGTTGAATTTTACTTACATAATCCATATATCTTTTAACAGCCTTGTATCTATGTCTCTCAAAAAAACAACAACTAGGTTGTCATACATTTTAACTTAAACAATTCAGATCGCCACCACATGGTCATACCATGCCATTACACCACTAAGCGAAAAACATAAACGGCTCCGGAATCCCGACGGTGTTCCGGATCACTCCCAAAATGTAATCGTTTCTTCCTTTCATCGAAATCCATCCATTACTTTTTGAGTTATCTTGCTAACAGACAGACAGACAGACAGACAGACAGACAGACAGACAAACAAACTCCGGTGAAAACATTGGTGGAGGTAACTAAAAAAGCACTCAGAGAGCGCAGACCTCCGCCTGTAATTGTTCTTCCTAGGTTGTCATACATTTGAACCTAAACTTCAGATCGCCACCACGTGGCAATACCGTTCGGTTACGTTGTAACCTTTGTTCTCTGAGTGAAGAGACTATCTCTCCACCAGAGGGCCGCTCGGAGGTGTGTGTCGATCAATATGGAGCACTAGTTCCACGCCAGCACAGGTGTTTTAAACAACACTAATCAAGGGCGTGGCCGGTACAACCGGTGTGTCTTAAAGAGTATCCACGTTATTCGATCCGGTAGGTCGATTCCCCGTACATATGGAATATGTAACGGAGTGGAGAGATAGTCTCGATACGATAGAGAACATGCCATTACACCACTAAGCGAAAAACATAAACGTCTCCGGAATCCAGACAGTTTTCCGGATCACTCCCATGTAATCGTTTCTTCCTTGGGTCATGTCTGACCTTCCCTGAAAATGTCATCGAAATCCATCCATTACTTTTTTAGTTATCTTCCTAACAGACAGACAGACAGACACAGACAGACAAACAAAGCCCGGTGAAAACATAACCTCCTTGGTGGAGGTAATAATAAAGGAACAGGAACTAATAAAGTTGAAAGTTGACACCTCCTCTCTGCTAACACAAATTGTTGGACTACATTCATATAGTCCATGTTGACCTTTTTTAACAGCCTTGTCTCTATGTCTCTCTCTTAAAAAACAACAATAAAGGAACATGAACTAATAAAGTTGAAAGTTGACACCTCCTCTCTGTTGTTGCAAGCATTGAGGAATCTGTCTTACTGGGTGTGTGACAGCATGTGTTAAGGGGGATCCTCACTCATATTCAAACACAAGGGTGTTGTCAAACAACCTTCAAGGCCACACCTTTGTCATAGAGATTTGCTGTTGAGCAGTCTGGATCTGATTTGGCAAAAAAAAAAAGTACTACATTCACCGGGTCGACACCAGTGTATGAACACTTCAGAATTAATTTTTGAGAACCTTTCTTCAGAATCAGTTTATTTTTCTCTTTGTCATTATGTTCTTGGCTACACTAAAAAGACATCTTAGACTATTTTAAATAGGTGGGCCTCATCCCCAGGAACCTAAGCTTAGGATCTGGCTATAAGCACAAGGACTGACATAGGACTGTTGTGATCTGAGTTGTCTCCACCCTTACTTAAGTGCTTGATGTTGACATAAACCTAAGCCCACCCGTGGAAACTCCTTTACTGTAGGTGGCCACTATATAAACCCTCACTTGACAGTCAGCAAGTACAGCCTCATTCCTGGTGAATCGTCATTTCTGGATGCAGCTCCAGACAGTAAAGCAGTATGAAGTGGAAACTGGCCTCCATTTTGGCTCTGTTGCTGTGCCTCTCTCAAATCCTGGCTCAAGGGGTAAGACCTGGAGGAACTAATCCACTACACAGCTTCCTTTCAGCAATCTGTTTTGTTATTGTCTTCCAGGGGTCTCAAATTCGCGGCCCGCGGGCCAATTGCGGCCCGCGAGATGATATTTTGCGGCCCCCGGCCTGAAGTCGAAGCTTAATGTCAGTGCGGCCCGCGCATGCATCTGGGCATTTTATATTTTGTAACAATCGTGGGCTGGGCTCTATGGCTGCGCTACCATAGCTCAGGCTCGTGACAACAACACGAATTAGCAATTGTTTAGCTGCTACTTGCAACATGTTCCAGCCCGCAACTTTCTGTCAAAATAATAATGCCTAAGTCGCCCCTTGAGTGTATTTTTTATGCGATAAACGACACGGGTTAAAACAGACGGGAGGTACGGTGACAAGTCTCATTTGTAGCCTAGACTCCACCTGCTAGACATCAAGTGTTTCGATTCAAGCAACGTTTTCACGAACTATCCCCCTCATTAAACTACACGCAGGAGACGTGCGGTTTGTAATGACGCGAAAGCGATGCATGCAGGACATAGTTTTGCACAAACTGAAGCAGAAATAGGCCTACATCAAATGTTGAAACAAAAAATCACGTTTCATGAGGTCTTGGGTCTGTTATTCACATATCTGATTCTGAAGTAGGTCTGCCTTTTGGAGATTATGATCGATCGTAGCCTAATTGACAGTGATCTGGGTGCGTCTGTGAAGGTGCGTCTTTTGAGTGAACGACAGTGTTTTCTAGCGGCTACCATGCTTCGACCCTCTGCCCAACATAATGGAGGTGCCAGTGGTAATTGAGATGATAGTGTCCTGGACCCCGTACAGACAGCTGAAAAACTACAAAGTCACTTGACAGGCACTGATTTGACCAGGCTACTTCATTGTATACAAAAGCGTTGTGTTAGTAGCCTAGTAGGCGTAGCCATAGTTTACTGTTGTTACATTTTACTGTTTTGCTGTTAATTTCTTATGTAGGGGAAAGGACAAAAAAAGTAAAGTAAAACTGCTCAAATATGTTCAACATTCAGTATTTACTGAGAGGTGCATAATTCGAGGTAGTTGTCATCCAGACATCATATGCTGATTAGATAGGTAGGCTATACAGTATTTACACCTTCGTAAACCACAGACTTGGGGGGGGGGGGGGGGGGGGGGGCAACCTATGCGGCCCCCCAACCAGTTGATGTTGGTTACAGTGGCCCCCAGCTCATTTGAGTTTGAGACCCCTGTCTTACACAATTTCCATGTCATTCAACAATCAGCTAAACACAGGATTAATCAGGAATCTGTTGATTGACACTAACACAGTGTAATTATCCAACTCTCACACCTCTTTTAACTCTGTGTCTTTTCCATCTCATCATCAGGACCTGTCCAGTACGGAGGGTAAGTGTAGTTTCTGTGTCTCTTTGTTAAACTCTATTGCTTACTGGTCAGTGGACAGTGGTCAAATGTTGAAACTGAGATAACATTCTGCATTTGGCATCATTTCCTCAACAGATGAGGACGTTGATGTCTCCACAAGAATTCTGGCTGAAAACCAAAGTATAATAGTGCTATGACATGAATCTATAAAAATGTATTCTATATATAGGAGTGAAAAGAAAAACCCTTATTTGGAACAAATTTCCTTCCAAAAGATATATCGGAATTTCTGCTGGAGGGAGATGTGGCCATACCGACTGGCAGGAATGCCATGAAGTGCCGTGGAAAGTGCAGGTGGCCGAAGTTACCGTCTGGACTTGTGGAAGTGCCATACACAATTGATGACGACTTCTGTGAGTTTAAAGAAATGAATACAATTTGTCTTTTTAAGAAATCTATTAGGCAAAGTTTTCAGTTGTGATGGCGAGTGATAAATGGAAACATAAAATGCAACTTGATCTATTAGCGTGGATGTTTTGAAAGAAGCCTCAGAAACAATAGACCCTGACCAGAAATGTGTCTGTGATGATTTAGTAATAAACCAATAGTATTTAGAATACTACTGTAACCAATTGCATATAGAATACTACTGAGACTAACTCACTAATTAGTTAGTTCCCACTTATGTAACACTACCATGTGTGCATATTTACCAACCAATTAGAAACTAACTAACTGTCTGTTCTTTTCAAAAGCTGACGAGCTGAAGGCTTATATTGAGAAGGGCATGAAGGAATTCCATGTCGAGACCTGCATTCGTTTTGTTCCTCACACCAAACAAGTAAACTTCATCCAAATCAAGAATTCTACTGGGTAAGGCAGGAGAGAGAACAATGTTAAGGGATCAATTTAGAGATAATGAACCCACAACGTTGTGATGTTACCCCCTGCCTCTATCAGTCGAATGATAGGATGCATGATATCATTGACTGTTATAAAATGATAGTTCCGGTCATTGATTATGATTGGTTAAATCACATTCGATGCCGTTGTATATTTTCCCGATATAGCATGACGTTCTATTAATATGCTAAGAATGCATAATGGTTAGCAAGATACACAATAATACAGATGCTGAGAATTCCGCTCAGCATAACCTAAAGTAGCCTATGACCTATGCAGGTGCTGGTCGGTGATTGGAATGTATGGTCGTCGTGGACAGCAATTATCTTTGAAACTGCCTGGCTGCATGGCGAAAAAGATCATTCAGCACGAGCTTCTTCATGCCCTCGGCTTCTTCCATGAACATCAGAGGAGTGATCGGGACAAGTACATCCGAACCAACTGGGAGTATGTCAAAGAAGGTGGGAAAAGAGCATCTGGAATATGTGTGTACTAATCACTAGCGTATGGTATTCTTGAGCAGAAAAAGGTAAACATTTAACAAAACATATAATTTCCCTTCTTTTTGTCCTGTCCTTGTGACCTTCTTTTTATCTTTTCCTTGTTAACTCTGACCTACTGTATGTGTTACCTTGACAGTTCTGAGAAAAACAGTATGACAACAGATAAACATGCAGAGCATTATCAACTATGAAAAGACTAGCAATTCCACTTCATATTCACAGGTTCCTTAAAAACGGTGGACACTATTAACCTGAACACAACGTATGACTATGGCTCCATCATGCATTATGGCAGGTGAGCTAAAACAGAGGGGAACTGCACAGTGCCCCCTGTCAACACCTTGCAGACAGAATGTATCACATTACCCACAAGGAGGATCACACCTGATAATGTTCCACTCCTTGTGCAATGTTCCATATAGCCCATTGCTATGTAGCCTATCATAGACCGCACGGCACATACTACAGCATCCGACAAGAGTCTGACTAGAGTTTTGTGGTCAACATTTAACTCATATTTAATCAATTCAGACCTAGCCAGACAATGCAGAGTTGTAGTAACTGAAATGGGACCTCACAGACAAGAAGCTCTTGGCAAACGAGAAAAAAAGAGTCTTTTCATTCATGGCAATATGGGGCCCACCCTCTCTTAATAAATAGAGATGCCGAATTGTTCCTGGTCAAACACAATAAGCCAGTAACCCAACACTTAACAAGCACGTACCTTGAAATGTTCAACAATAGGCCTACCACTACATGGCACTAGTACTTGTAGTAACTTTTTGTAATGGTTAGCATATGCTATATTTCAAAATGGAAATGCAAGTGTCACAGATGATGTTACCTTGATGAAAATTTGTATTTTATTTTGAACATCAGATATGCTTTTTCAAACACCACCGGTAAGGAAACCATGACTCCAATTCCTGACCCCGATGTGAGCTTGGGAGGGTCCGCCGTCCTAACAGTGACAGACATTTTGAAGGTCAACAGATTGTATCAGTGTGCTGGTGAGTACACCGTTGGCAGGTGTCTAATAATGAAGATTCTTGGCACATATGTCCCAGTTAAGGGTATAAGAGGTATAATGTTGTCTAAAATATTATTAATGGAATGACTTGTTCTTTTGTGGACCATAGGTCATGCATAGTTTAGATAAACCATTGGTCAGGTGTTCTCATGTGGTCCTTGATATTGTGCCACGGTGCCTGCATAAACATTTTCATTCTTGAAATCCATTTGTAGCTCCACCCACAACTACATCCAATCTCTGTGGAAAGGCATTCACTTTTGGTTCAGAGACCAGAGACAGTCATGTCAGGCTGAAGCCCAACTTGACCGGGGAAATCAATGTGGCCAGCGTGTGTCTCAGATACTTCTCCGATATCCCCTCAAGCAACAGGAAGCAAACCTTCTTCTCCTTGGCAACCCATTCCCACAGCAAAGGTTTCCTGGTCTGCAAGCTGGGACTCAACCGGCACCAGTTGCACATCGGAAGCGCTAAGGCGGACTTCTGGGGCCTCCCGGATGAGGTGGACCAGTGGAATTCCTTCTGCTCCACGTGGGACTCCAAAACAGGCATGGCCCAGGTATGGCTGAACGGTAAACCCAGTGTCAGGAGGTCCCTCTTCAAGGGTTCTCTAACGGGAGTGCCGAGCATCGTGCTCGGTCAAGACCAGGGTTGGTACGGCGGTCAGTTCAACTCCGAAAAAGCGCTAATCGGCCAGCTCACAGACGTGCAGATGTGGGACCGCGTGATCTCCCCGTGTGAGATCAAACGGTTTTCAGAGAACAAATACATCAAGGGTGGTAATGTTATCAACTGGAAAGCACTGGATTATGCCAAATATGGAGATGTGATCGAGGAGAGGAAGATAGATTTGACTGGCCAGAAGAACTGTAAGTGACAAGTTAGCCATTAGCAATAGCTTTTTTGTTTACTTTGGGGAACTTGTGGCTTATGGCTAACTGCAATAGAACAGTATAGATTGACAGAAAATCAGCGGGCGAGAACGATGGGAGTAGGGTCAGGAAATGGCCGCAGGTTCTGGACCCTGAATACACAGACCCGTATGTGGCATGGATGCTGCAGCTACCTTGAATTTCCCCTTGGGGATCAATCTATCTATCTATCTATCTAGCTGCCACCACTGTGCCCGCCGCCATTAGCAATTCTTCATGGCATGACATCGCCATTATATCGACAAAAGACAGTAATTCACTAAGAGCCACTTTTTAAACAGTTGTGCTGTCATTGGAATTTCCAAGGTTTCATATTTTTTAGGGTAGTTAGCTTAGCTTGCTAGTTTTAAACTCCACCTCTTTACTGTTGCCATTTGAGAGGTTAGCCTAATTATTGAGATTATAATCAGTCAATGACCAGTATCTACACATTATGTATCCATTGTGAATCCAATGAAGGATGAATGCATTTCCTTTCCTTGAGTGAATTTGTCAATAAAAAAATGCTATCTTTCAAAACAATCTGCTCCTGATATGATGTTGATGTTTTTCTTTTTTTCAATGTAATAAGTGTAAAATCATTTAATAAAAATGCAGTCCAACAATTTATGTTAACCTCTACAAGACAAACAATTTCTCAAAACAAAAAATGACTTCACACAAAATATGTGAGAAACCCAGAAATAATGTCAGGGAGGTAAGTCACTGGCATAGAATAGATCCAATTTCTTTTAGTAAAAATGATATACTAAAAATATTCAAGACATTAGCGCACACTTCCCAAATCCCATCTCCGACTCCTGCAACCACTTGTAAACAGAAAATTGATGCTTCCCAAGTCCTCTCCATCTCCGACTCCTGCAAGTCTTTCCAAACCTCAAGTCTGTCTACCTTACTGTCTGCAGAGTAGGGCTCCAGAGACTGCCTAATAGTGACCACTCGGTGTCCCATGAGGAGAGGGAGGTCACCAGAACCTTCCGTGGATGTGGTGATCCAGACAGCGGAGATAAGCCCGGTTCGTCTGCACCTCAGTCCAACCTCTTATCTCACGGGACCAGGGGGAGACCAGAGGAGGAGCACAGGAAATGAGGTCACCACACAGGAAATGAGGCCGTCCCATCTCATCCTGTTTCACTTTGAAAAGCAGTAGAGGACAACACCAGGGTAACCCAGATCTCATTAGCAAACAGGTCTCGGGTGAGTATCCATGATAGAGAGCCATAGACAGAGAGAGGGAGAGAGAGTAAAAGAGTGATAGAAAGTTATAACTGCCTTGAAGAAAGAATATATTCACCTACATAAGGTATATGGGACACACAGAGAGCAATATGTAAAGTCGATGAGTGTTTTCCATCAGCCATTGTATCACAGATTTCATTGGTGCCCGTGGCCATTCACTCTGGCAAGACCTACATAGAGGGACTGAAGCAGTCGAGTTATTGTCATCATGCCTCATTAAAAAACTCATCACACAGTTACATTAAAACTCCCCCTGGTCTCCTCCTTGGTATTTTAATATCTAAATGCAACTTTAGCATCTCTCTCTCTCTCTCTCTCTCTCTCTCTCTCTCTCTCTGTCTTTCTCTCTCCCTCTCTCCTTTTCTCTCTCTTTCTCCCTTTTTTTCTCTTTCTCTCTCTCTCTCTCTCTCTCTCTCACACACACACACACACACACACACACACACACACACACAGATACGCACGCACACACACACACACACACACACACACACACACACACACACAGACACAGATACGCCCGCACACAAATGCAAAGACACATATGCCACATGTCACATATTTCGCCGAGGTTGTGTGAAGGTGCTTGAAGGCACACGCACACACGCGAGGAGGACGTGAGGAGACTGTGCCGCATGTCTGAGACAGCCACCATATGCCGCGCGATGGCAGAGGGCAGGACTCGGCTGGTGGCAAGACATTCTTTTTCCTCCCTTCTCGCATCTCCTTGTCCTCTCCACACTCACTCTCTCTCTCTCTCTCTCTCTCTCTCTTTCTCTCTCTCCCTCTCTCGTCCACATCAGGGACACGTCTTTCTGTACGGCTGAACTGTGAGTCCGCTGGGCAGTGCTGTGGCGAGTGCAGTCCTGGCAGGATTAGCGTCTAGCTACTGATGTGCTGCTCTCTATGCTGTGCCAGCTGCAGGAGGGTGTTACCCCAGGGCAGTGGCTGGGGGTACCGTGCTACTTCAAGCCTCTTTTGGTCACGGGCCTGCAGGGAGAGAGCACAGCACGCTGGCTGCACACAGGTTCTAGAAGCATAAGGTGTGTTAGTGTTTAGCTGATGAGGGCACTCTGCTGCAAACTGCTGATTGTGTAAATGAATGCGTACGCACGTGTACGACACACACACACACACACACACACACACACACACACACACACACACACATAAATACATGCGGCGCATAGTGATCCTTTTATCGCTTGTTCACTCTTGTGCTGTTGCACATGTATTCTCAGAGGTACATTCTCTCTTGAGAAAATTCGCACACACGTGTATGTATGCATACATACACACACACACACACACACACACACATACACACACACACACACACAAATGCATGCACGCACGCAAGCACGCTGCACATACACACACACACAGATCACATAATGAACTGCACACTAGATAAAAAAGCAGGCTGCCAAGTCTACTCTTTCTATTAGTTCTTTGTCTCTCGCTCTCCTCTTTCTACTGTCATGGCAACAAAGCACTGACAACTCATAGATCACTCAGCACAACCCCCCCCCCCCTCCTCCACCCCACCTCCCCCTCCACCCCACTCCTCGCCACGAGCTCACTTAAGAGCAGCAGAGGGGTGTTGAAAAGCAGAAAAAAAAGAAAGGGAGAACGCAGAGACACAGGGACAGAAAGAGAAGAATGAGCAATGACTCGTCCCCTGGTATGACGATGACAAACGAGTGTTAATATCGACGCTGATGGGATTCACGGCTTTATTAAATGCCAAGGCAGCCGACGGAGCGCCGCCGAGCTCCTCCGAGTGGGACCCTCAGTCCGAGCCGCTGGCCAAGAGACTTCAGACACGCGTGCAGCACACACACACACACAAACACACACACACACACACACACACACACACATACACACACACACACAGAGACTTCAGACACACATATAGTACACACACATACACACATACACACACACACACACACACACACAGACTTCAGACACACATAGGCTACAGTACACACACACACACATACAGTACGCCACTCCACTGATACAGTGACGATGGAAACAGCTCTCTGTAACCTGTAACTGTGCTGGTGGAAATGTTTGGCCTACACAAAGCAATAGCTTGGTTTCAATCACGTGATTATTATGACGCGCCACGGCGGGACGATTTGAGATGGAGGGCAGGAAGTAAACAATCGACCACCGTCTACCGTTGCAGACAGTCTGTATTGTACTGATATAGACTCAATAAAAGAAGGCAATGAAGCCAAATTGGCCAGAGGACGAAAAAATAATCCTGCTAGAGGAAAACAACAAATGAAAAACTATATTGAAAAGCAAATTTGGCTCACATATAATGGTAAAACAAAGAAATTGGGAGGAAATCGCCGCAAAAGTGCAAGACGTACGGTGGTGAGGTGGTGGCTAGCTACACGAAGTAGGCTACAACAAAGTTAGAAAATCTAACGGTTATGGCCAAGAAGGAGATGTCCTGC
The DNA here is from genome assembly GCF_963854185.1 of Sardina pilchardus. Lineage (NCBI taxonomy): Eukaryota > Metazoa > Chordata > Actinopteri > Clupeiformes > Clupeidae > Sardina > Sardina pilchardus. The sequence goes on along the minus strand of NC_084996.1, from coordinate 9,869,942 downwards.
CTTGGGAGTGAATCAAATGGAAAAGGTTAGTTTAAAAAAAAAAAAAAAAACGCTTACGCTATGTTTATTAGCTGCATAGGCTACAAAAGATGACGTTAACTATCTAGGCCTAACTCATGCTTAGGTTGCCCATACAAGTTATCGTATGCTACAGACTTGGTAGGCCTAATTGACATAGATCATTCTCTTCTTAATTTGTCTTTTGTAATCAGTAATGGCGATTACATTTTTCTCTAACGAACTTTTAACCTGATATTGCTTTCATTCTTTATGCTATGGATATGAATTATAATAATAGTCTATGATCAGCCGTTAACGTTAACGTTAGCTAGTCAACGTTAGCTAACTGACGTCCGTTTAAAACTTGCTGGCTTATAACCCGATTCTGGTTACCTAATGTTGGGCCTGCTAACGACGTTTATTCCATAATTATGAATATATTTTATTCAGGTTCATGGTCGCTGACATGCATTGGACGCACCCAGTGATGGGGAGTGCTGGTGGACAGGATCTGCGCGTCCTATCAGAAAGGTAGCCTAGTCTGATAACAATATATTTTCAGTTGAGTCTAGCAGCTAATTAAATGCGTTAGTGACCTTAGTGTTATGACTGTATAGCTAACCATCAAAACCTTCTGCAGTGAGTCAGACCTTCGGCAGTGAGCCAGTCAAAGAAATGAGTGAAGCGATAGTGCCCGTCATCCTGTCTATCCTCCGCCAGCCCAGCGTAAAAGAGACGGAGAGCGGAAAAGTAAGTTATTGATGCTACTGTGTTTCCTATTCAAATGTTAAGCCTACATATTATAATCCTAAACATATTGTATCAAATACAGATGTTCTCACTAAGTCGGCATATGCGATTTAGGCTTGGGTGGACTGGGTAGACCTGACACCAGACCTAATTAGGCTCTTGTTTCCTTTTCTTTTCATTACAGGAACAACGACGAACCATTGAATCAACAGAGGACTGTTGGCTCTCCAATAAGAAGTTTTGCTGTATCAGAGATGTAGAAATAGATACATTGCTTCAGAAAATTAGAAATAGATAAATTCGAAATAGAAGTTACATTGACATTGACTGACGAGGTCCTTCCATTTAATAAATACTATTCGTCATTAAATGTGTATTGCCATTTCATTTATGACATGCAATCAAATGAGTCGGACTGACTGTGATTCATAATAGTGATTTAATCATCTTCTGCAATTTAGTTGTTGACCATGGCGTAGCGCACAGTGGATAGCCTAGGCTTGCAGTACTGTAGCCTATACGTCGTTCATTAACTGCACGAGTTTTGCACAGACTGAAGTTATAGCTCTCCTGTTGTATGGAATTGAAGATTAACACAATGATATCACTCACAACTAATAGGCTAGCCTACATATTTAAGTCAAACAGCCTCAGGCCTACAATTTAGACAACTTGCCTGAGGTCTGTCCCCGTTCCTGAAAGGTGTTTCTTTCATCCAGAAGAGGCGCGTCATGCGTGCTTTCAGGCCACTGTGCCACAACGTTGATTACCTTGCTTTCGTGATTACAAATGAACTGTATTGATGTATTTATTATTTAGAAATTAATGATCGCCAACAGGCGTTTGAGACGGTGCATAGACGTTATGAATTATTACGCTGCAGACTGTGTGGAAGACGTCTGCCACCACAGACTGATCCTGTTGCATTAAAAACAGATATAGCCTATACGTCTGGTAGCGCACAGTTGCGGAAAGTACGGTGGTCCAACTCGAGACGGTAAGATAACTCACAAGTTGACTGCCGGTGAAATCAGTAGCCTGACCGCGCATCAATGTATCAACGGGGGAATACGGGTCAGTGTCGGCTGAATAGGCTGTATACGTTCGTTATGATGAATTGAACTCGGACATATTTTGAATACGCCCTAACTGATGGCCCCAAACTGTTTGTGCAAACGATTTAATGGTCCTTAATTCAGATTTTAAGGGAACGTGTTAACTGAAGGTGCTTTGTGCAACCGGCTCCTGATCCAGCTGTTCAGTCCCTGCCCTCCATCTGAATTTCGAACGCTATTTTCGAATTTTGAAGTAGCATTGTGACACAGAGTGAAACCAAGCTATTCCCAGTATGAAAATAAGGTGAATGTTCTCTCAAGGCGTGTTCATGTTCAACTTATTCCCTTAGTTCTACAACCTATTGTCTTAGCGTAGCTTGATTGTCTACATGCAGCTAACTCAAGCAAATGTCTTTTTAGCTTTGCTCTTTGAACAAACATGGCAAAAAAAAAGAAAAAAGAAAAAATCCACCCAGAACAAACAACCTCATTTGTACCGGTAGTGTCACATGTCAGAATTAAGGATGTGCTTCATCCTGTGCCCCCATGTCCCTTGTGTTCTGAGACAGAGCATCCTTCCTCCGCCTCCACCACCACCACCACCACCGCCAACTCCACCAGCAGCACCACCCCAGGTCTACCTCCGCCTGTCACCACCCTCCATGCCAAGTGGGCCTGCCATCTGGCCACGCCGGCATCTGGGAGCGGCTCCCCGCATCTGGGAGAATCTCGGCACCGCCACTCTTCACGAGAGCACAGCTGTCACCATCCGAGGGGCCCTCACCACGGTGACAGGAGAGGGAAAGAGAGCGAAAGAGGGAGGGAGAGAGAGAGGGGAAGAGAGAGGGGAAGAGAGGAAGGAATGTGGAGGGGAGCGAGATGCCTTTAAATAAAACAGCAGCGAGTGAAGGGCCCTGGAATACTTTATTCATGCGTAAATCATCAATATTCCATCAGGCCGAGTAAGGCATCAGCTTGGAGCGTTTAGAAGGTCTTCTGGCAGCTGCAAGGTAAATGAACCTCGCGGAACATATTTCGCCATTCTGAGGGGAGTTGCAGCTTGACTTGGGCGACAAGCAGACAAAACAAAATTGAAACGCATTGAAAAGTGGAGGGGGGGGGGGGGGGGGGGGGATCTGAACCAGCATTGGTCTTTATCATCAAATAACAAATAAGTTAAACTATGAAATGGACCATGGAAGACTAGGCTGTACGCTTCATTTACTCACCAATTTAATTATATGACCTTTCAAAGCTAATTATTTTATGTATGAGTATAAGAGAGAGAGCGACAGAAAAGAGCTAAAGAGCTAAAGAGAGAGAGAGAGGGAGAGAGCTAAACATCAGATACCATGTGTTTATATTCAGATAAATTGAATAACATTTTAAATGGTTGTGTGTGTGTGTGTGTGTGTGTGTGTGTGTGTGTGTGTGTGCTTATATGTGTGTGTGTGTGTGTGTGTGTGTGTGTGTGTGTGTGTGTGTACATCTGCATCAGCTTATGTTGGTTGCAGTAGTCGTGTGAGGCAGGGTTAGGGCCAATGTGAGCAAGGTATGCTCCGTGCCACCTGAGACTATATGCATCACTGTCAGTGGCCACTGTCTCTCTTTCAAGGACACGCACCTCGAAACTCCACCTGCCTCCACCTCACAGCACTGTTGCATACGCTCTCCACAGACTGGACACTGCTGACCCAAGGACGCAAGGTATGCAACTTATTCTAGTGCAGAGATTTCCAACGATTGTTTCTAGTGATTAGTGTCCATTTTGACACATGCCTCTACCAATTGAACATCTCTTTTGCATCAACTCTGTCACGTCAGCAACACCAAAAAAATGTGACACACAAAGCGAAACTGTACCTTCGGCCACCATTGAATGTCAGACAGGAAAATGTTTGAATGACCTTTGACCTCAGGCCCAGAGTTATAATAGTGGTTTGAGCTTCTTTACTGGAGGTAAATAGGTTTCAATTAGAGAGGCTCAGCGGAGGCTTGCCGTTTTCAATTATGAATTCAGTAATGGAATATCTTTTTTAATATACTTGTAGTTTAATGGCCCATAGTCCAATACCAAAACAACAGTCAGTTGGCATTACAATCAGCGGGTATTCAAATACTCAATAAACTTTTTACTAATCGTCCTACTAATTAACTAACTTTACCTAAATATTAGCTACCTTAACTAAATCAATAATCTTTCAGCTATCTCTGTCTTTAACCCTAAGCTTACTGCCAAATCCAACTAGGGCTGTCAACGAATATTCTAAATTCGAAGTTATATTCGAATAGTTTTAAAAATCAGACGTTCGATTATGAAAATGCATATTCGAATGTGTAAAAACACACCCGCAGTAGCAGAGGCGCCGCTGTCTGCTTTGTGAGTGAATGCGCTCATAGGATGCGCTGCGTGAAGGATCAGGGACAGGTGACAGGAGCCGCATGAGCACAGTCATTATTGAAAGGTGACTTCATTGGAAGACGGCAGAAGGTGCAGAGCCCAACTCGACCGCAGCAGAGAACGTGATTTTAACCCCCCAAATGCGGCCCGCCACATCATTTCATATGGCCCGCGAGAGCTTACAGGGTCTGTCTGATACAGTATGTGGTCCGCGAGAGCTTTAAAGGTCTGATACAGTTTTTGCGTATAGGCAATACACTGCAATACAATGCATGCACGTGAGACTGACAGGGAGGCAACATCAACCACCTTCCTCTATGATCAGCGTAACTGGCTACATCAGATATGATAGCAACGCGAACGTGTGAAAACAAAATAGACCAGTATTCTAAACTATTTTAGCGAACGGAGCGCCTAAATTACGCGCTCGGTTTAGCCTGCCTGTGAAACGCATGATTGTTTGAAATGCGTGTGGTTCTTTGAGAGGGGAATCGATGTAAGTTACTTTGATTTCAATTGGTAGTTGTAACCTACGTGATACATTTACGTCTACGTTTAAAAAGCATACATAATTGTGTGTAGTCCTATCCAAAAAAATCCAGCTTCAAAACCTTGCTAATCGAGCAAATGATTGTTTGGCCAAAAGTGAGCCTATTCCGACCGAGAAAAGGTGCATTCAGATCAGGCAAGCATAGGTAGGCTAGAAGTTTGTTGTAATCCTGTTGCTTTGCATTTTCATTTCGGTTCAAAACGAGCAACGTAGAATCCACACAACACCTTTCAACTTCAAAGAAAAAGTTGGCTGTTTAGGAACAGCTAAACAGCCACGTAGGCTATTTACACTTATGTTGCACGCCCGCCGCTACAAGCTCTGTCTGCAACAAGAGAAGGGGCAGCCTGGCCTCACCAAAAGGCGTAGAATGACACGCCGGTTTCTTAAGTCATCTGCCGTGTTATTTGACGCATTTCATGCTTTTGGCGTACAATGCCGCGCTCTTAAGCGTCCATTTCAGCAGTCCATCACGCAGAAATTAATTTCGTTCATTTGTAAGGAGACCGATCAGTGTCGTGGATGGGGCAGGCTTCAGGGAGTTCTGTCAAGCAATGTAGTCTACCGTATCCCTGTGTAACAGTCACCAATAGCCTAGAATCGAAACAACAACTTTTGGGATTGAAAGCTGAGGAGCTGATTAACGACGCGATGTAACAGCACATGCAACTGAAGTCGGGATAGCCCACTGTAAAACTTAAATTAGCCTAATTTAATAATATTTGTTTCAATCGTTGAATGAAGCCTGCTATAGCCTATTTGGGACAAGAGTCACGATCTTAAATTGCTTGTAGGCTACACAAATCTTTATCAGCACTCAACATTTGTTTGTTGTTGTTCATTTTCCGTTGTGCGCAGAGAGCTAGGTGCGCAACAAACGCGAGGGTGCGGGAGAGAGAGAGAAAGTGTGTGTGTGAGTGCGAGAGAGCAAGCGAGAGTGAGGTCTGCGGTGTTGACCTTTGATTTACTTGTTTTTGAGTAGGCAATAGCCTATGTTGTCAAATATATTTATACTTAAATGAACTACCTTTTACAAGTAGTTATGTCTCTTTGTATTAATTTATTAATTTGTCCTGTTATTGACGTAATGCGCGTCATGGACAAAATGCGCAACCAGATATTCGAATATAATCGAATCAAGCTGGTTTTTTAGAGTGAATATTCGAACGTCATTTTTGAGCAATTTTGACAGCCCTAAATCCAACACAAAGAATATCAGTATTTTTCATTTGTCAGTGAGATAACCAGGCTACTTGAGGATGGCTTATGGCTCAACCCTCTTCGTTCTTTAAAAATAGTTGGCCATGCTTCTCTAAGCATGTAGACTGAGCATTTCTGAGAAAGCCAGATTGCACTCGCCTTAAGTTTGTGTGTGTGTGTTTGTGTGTGTGTGTGTGTGTGTGTGTGTACGTGTATGTGTGTGAGTCACACACCTCGACCTCTGGAGAACCCAAATATCAAAGTTACGTAAACATCAGCGAGGGAGAAAAGGAGTGAGAAAGAGGAAGAGAGAGAGAGAGGCAAAAAAAATACGCATTTTTTTTCGCTGGTGATTTGATCCGAAAAGGTCACCGACACGAGCACCAACAGAACCACTGACCCAGACCATGGCTGGGAGGCCCGCCCGGAGGCCCCAAAAGTACGCGGATAAAATAGATATTTTCCACCACCCTCCCCGTCTCATTAATGTTTTATCCGGGCCCTCGTACTGCTCGTGCCTGCCTCTGCAAGAGAAGTGCAGCACACGGGGAGAGGGAACGACGGGAAGAGAGAGATGAAGAGAGGGAAAACGAGAGATGGATGCAAAAGTATGGTGGGTGAGGGATGTGGAGCAATGTGTGTGTGTGTGTGTGTGTGTGTGTGTGTGTGTGTGTTGGGGGAGGGGGGGGGGCTGGAAAGAGGATGCTATTTTTCTTTTAAAAAAAAAGGAAGACGCAAGACATTAAGTCTAAGGGTGAGAGGGAGTGAGAGAGGGAGAGAGAGAGAGGGAAGGGAGAGGGAGAGAGAAAGAGAGAGAGAGAGAGAGGGAGAGAGACGGAAGGGAGAGGGAGAGAGAGGGAGCGGAGCTGCCGTTGGTTGGCTGGGTGTTTACTGAGCAGAATGCTGATGAGGAGCAGAGGGGTGAGTCACTGGGGCTTACGTCTGCTGGAGCACGCAGATACCAGGGCATGCAGCCGAGCGTGCAGCCACACACACACACACACACACACACACACACACACATGCACACATGCACATACGGACGCATGTTGTGCTAACAGACACACACAGATTCATCCAGGTATTTATACATATCAACAGACGTGCGCGCGCACACACACACACACACACACACACACACACATGCACATATGCACACTCACCTAGGTATTTATACATATGTACACAGGCGGACGCACACCCACACACACACACACACACACACAATCTGTCTTTCTCTCCCATACAGATTCTCTCTCAACAACATACATACGCTCACCTGCAGGCACACAGGTAAACCTATACACACCTACACACACTGGTTCATTCCCTCTCCCCCCCCCCCCCCCCCACACACACACACAACAGTACAACAGAAGTCTGCGCACACCACTTAATTTCTGCTAACAAACACACATTCCAGAATCCAGCGGCACGCTCCCCACACATGTCCAGTAGAGCAGGGGACCGGGCAGCGCTCTGAGTGTGACAGGTCCCCGCCGCTCTGGGGTAAGTAATGGCCATCCAGGAGACGGGGGGCCGGGGCGGGGAACCAGGCCATTTGTCTTGATTTAAATGAGATCTGTTTTGGGCCACAACTACCCCACTGCTGCAGCGTGGCCCTGACCATCATCCAATACCAACACATTACCATTTAGTGCTTACACACACACACACACACACACACACACACACACACACACACACACACACACACACACACGCGCACACACACACACACACACACACACACACACACACACACAAGGGAGGGAGAGAGAGAGAGAGAGCGAGAGAGAGAGAGGGAGAGAGAGAGAGAGAGAGGCTCACTTCAATGATATCGCAACACACTATTTTATAATAACACATTCCCTAAATCCCTTTTCTCTCTTCATTGCCATCTCATTACCTCAATGCACCCCCCCCCCCCCCCCCTCCCTGCACTCCACATTGTGCTTTTTTTCCTCTGGATCTCTGGATGTCGCAACACAGTGTGTGGTGATAATGATAGTGCTTATTTATTCCCTGTTTTTTGCTCTGCTTGGGCTGTCAAAGGTGCATTGTTCCAGTGGGATGCACTCTAACTTTGATAGATCGTCTGCAATTAGTGGGTGGGTCACAGTGTTTTTCTGAGCTCGGAGAGATCACACACACGCATACATAAAGAAACACACCCCCACACCCACACACACACACACACACACATACACACACAGAGAGGGAGGAGGGAGCAAGACAGAACCACTACTGGAATCACTACAATCTCTACTGGATGTTAATGAAGGGTCAGACCAGATCAAACGAGCACAGAGTGCCAAAGAGCAAAGACTAGGCCAGCCAGGCAGTCAGGCTCTCTCTGGACTTCTTTGAACTGCTCTTTCCCTCTTTAGCCTACTGTCTGGTGGTGCTCAACCAAGTGAATATGCACTATACTGTATGTACTGAGTGGCTTGGTGTGCTTATATACTGCAAACTAGTGCAGTGCACAGGGGAAAAAACAAGCCTTTTCCTCCGGAACACCCCTTGCCCAATTACAAACCTGCAGGTACCATCTTTAACAATAGGATGATAGTACGAAAAAAGATAATGCCAGCTACAGTAAGCATTCACTAATGCTTATGATAAACATGCAGGAGTCTGAGCATAATATACCCGTAAGCATCGTGGCATTGGACATTTTTTACACATCAAAATGGTCCAACGGTGCAGTTGTTTTGCATTAAGGCAAATACAGTAGCATTTTGTGGAATGATTCATTGCCATATGAAATTTGCAGTGGTGTGACTTTCCAAAATAGTTTGTGGCATAAATGACGTTACACTCTGCCACTCTGTGTCTAAATGCTTGTCACGAGTGAAGCATTCTAAAGCTCTCCTTAAATTGTGGACCTAGCAGTTGAAGTTGTTGCTTGTTTTGATTCAGGGCAGTGCAATTGGTCTGTTTATTCAAAGTCCAAAGACAGTCCAAGGTATTCAAAGTGTAGTGGCAGTTGAGCATCATTTTGTTGTCGTGTTATGGTGTTGTGGTTATTGTGCTGTTCCAAATTTCGTCAAATATTTGTAAACGAACTGCATCCAGAGGCAGTCTCTATTTAGTGAGTCAGACATGATAATGTGCTTTCATGCTATCTTTTATATTTCACATCCAAATATCTTACTCAATGCAGCATTTACTTTTATGACTCATAATATACTGTAAGTCATATAAGTGTGTTCTCACTCATACTGTACACTGGTGTGCTGTGAGAGGGGGCGTGGCCACAGCGGAGTTGGCGTGTAGTTGCAAAAATCCGTCAAATAATTGTTATTTATTTATTTTTTTTATTTGTCCTTTATTTTACCAGGTGATGTCCCAGATATTCAAATCTCTTTTACAAGGGAGCCCTGGGGACAAGCAAGCAAGCCAGAAGTCCCTATATTGCTGAGGTCAGACGTGATAAAAAGGTGTGCATGACTCATAGACCCTTGCCGCTTTAGCTGCTGTTCAACTGTGCTTCACTAGTCACCCATAGTGCCTAATTTGCCCAAGAGCATCATGATCGACTCAGATGCCAAAGGTCATTCTCTAATTTCCTTGTTAGATCAGGCAATAGGAAGAAGGGGGAAGTCGGGGGTGCTAAGCAGCCCTTATTCCCCCTGTGGACAACATTAGCCATTGAAGCCGTGCTGATGTCTCCATCCATCCACACACTGGTCACACGTTGTCAGCTTTGATGATGACGCATAGCTGATACGCGTCAATGCGGCCACTGCAATAGTAACAGCTATTTAACGGAAGGTATGAGGTATTTACTGCCTGTGTGTCAAAGTGGCTCACGTCAAGATATGCAGTGTTAGAAAGACAACTGCACATTCACACACTGCACTTGCAGCCTTCTTCATGGGCAGTAGAAAGAATGATGCGATCTTCTCGAGTTACCCAGTTAGGGCAATTCACTTGGAGGCCATGAGTGAATTTAAGGCAAGAGTCTCTGCAAGATGACGGTGAATAGGTAAAACACTGACTGAACAATCAGTCCTTTTTGTACCTTTTCTTTACACTTGCAACGGTAAAAAATACCTTTGTCTGCAGGAACACTTCCCGACAATAGCTTAGAAGTATAATGATATATTGAGCCTAGTCAATGACTTAAAGTAGCGACTCTGGTGTAGTGAGCATACCCTCAAGGCTAGGCTATATACTATTTCCTTGCAAATGCATATTCTGGTTTTACTCAAAACTGCTCTGATGAATGGCCTCCAACAAATGATTACACTCACTATAGTCCAAATATTTTTTTTCCGGTTGTTTTTTAGAGTAAAGGTTTCCTGTAAGGGTTTCGAGTAAATACAAGACCATTAGATGTGCTTTTCAAGCCAAGTTCTATCGCAAATAGTTCCACAATGCCACGAAAGTGAACCTGATGAAAACAAGACTATTGCAGCCTTTGGAGCAGGACTCATTTAGAGGGCTATGGTGTATTACACTGACTGACCAAACATGGCAGCAGAGAAATCAGACCTCCAGCAATGAACACAAACAACTCTAGCGTGACCAAGGTCAAATAAGCACACATTACCTTGAGGAATACAGATTGCGTTTTTGTGAATTTGTGTGTGCGTGTGTGTGTGTGTGTGTGTGTGTGTGTGTGTGTAAAAGGGGAGAGCGGGAAAGGGGGAGGGAGAGGAGGAGACGAGAGAGTTGTTCATAATGAAAAATTCCTCTACACTAGTTCCTCTAGTAAACGCTTTTTCTGAACCTACTCGCTCTTCTCTTTTTTGCCATCCTATGTCTCCATCTTCACACTGTCTCCCCCATAGACTCTACCAATAGAACAGTCTATGGTCTCCCCTCTCCATTCTCTCTGGCTTTTACAATGTTTATCAGATTCATGCCACCTGATAGAAAAACCCATTCTCATCACCAGATAGAAAACTAGTTTGTGTCACCTGATAGAAAACCAGATCTTGTCACATGTTGAGCTGCAGTTAGTGTACTATGATGTAGTAATACTGTACAGACAGTACACATCCCCAGTGCACCCCTCTTCCTTTTCCAGGAAAGTGTTCTGTCAGATGTCAAAGGTTATTTAAGTTTTTTGGTGAGTCAAGCTCTAGGATATTTGATTGGCTAATAGTAAATTGCACATCAACATCAACACGGGCCCTGCCCCTGACCAATGCCACCACTCTGTGACCCAAAGAGGCCCCTCCGCAACGGCACTTGAATGGCTTGAGTCACGGCCACTCACTACGACGCTGGCCCACAGCCACGTCATGGGCTGGACTGAAACGAAAGGATGTCGGGGGGCCACGGGCGACAAGTGCTGGAATCGAGACCGGTCGAAACGCAAACTCGCGCCTAATTGGCTGCCTGTGGGAGAGGAGAAAAAATATGGAAAAATAAGAGCACAACGCACAGGCTGCACCTTTGTTTTTCTCTTCAACATTGTTTAGAGCCTGGCTGCTCTGTGTTGTCTGTGGCGAGCCCTTTCTGCCAGTTACAAACTAGGGCACCGAGAGTCTGCAGGCGTCGAGGAGAGCACAAGGAAGAGACAGAGAGAGAGAGAGAGAGAGAGAGAGAGAGAGAGAGAGAGAGAGAGAGAGAGCGCGAGAGAGAGAAAATAACAAGTAAGGAGGAAGAGTCAGCCAACATGAAAAACAATACCAGGGGATTGTAACAACGCTCGAGATTCGGAGGAGCTTCACAACATCGAAGCCCAGTAAAGTCGGTGGTAACCCCCCTTTGTATCCATCCCAAATCTCCCACCAAAAAAATGGTTGCCTGAGTTATCACACAAACTACCGTCTGTGAGGTTTGGCCGCTCGCTCCGCAGTGCATTTTTGACACCGCTCGTCGAGCACCACCGCCGGCAAAAATGCCACAGAGAGGCCTCGACAGACTCGATTTCTCTCCCTCCTGGAAAAGCCCGCAAAAAACCATAACAGTGACATCACAGACAGGCCACCTGCCCCACTAATCAGCTTATCGTCTCCGCTGTCATTTTTGGAGCGAGCCGCGCTGCCGCCGCCGTGTTGGGACACACAGCAGAGAGTAATGCGCTCCACTCTGATCTGAAAATCACTCAGACATCGCCGGGGCTAACAAACCTTTTTGTTTTACACACCGTGGCAAATGCCTCCGCGGTCTGGGTAGAAGCGGAGGATAAGGGAGAGCAGGGGAGGCAAGATCCTGGGCTGAGGAAACGGGTGGGGCACGGGGACGCTGGTGGTGTGCCGGAATGCTAAACGGGCCACGATTAGCTCTAGCGTGTGTGTGTGTGTGTGTGTGTGTGTGTGTGTGTGTGTGTGTGTGGGGTGTGTGTGTGTGTGTGGACGGGCTGTGCATGGGGAAGGCTTTCTGAACCTTTGTAGAGTGTGACCCAGAAGCTGCCAAGGCTGGAGATGAAACTGGGCCAGACGAGTGTTAGCGCTAGCGCTAGCGGAGGCCGGTTCAGACGGCGGCTTATGGCGGGGCAGCTGCCACCGCGGAGCAGGCCCCAGATGGGAGGCTTCTGCTCTCCGCGGGACCCGTCCACCGCACCGGAGGTTTCTCACAGACCTCGCGCCCTCCTGCGATCAGGGAGCGTGTGTGTGTGTGTGTGTGTGTGTGTGTGTGTGTGTTGGAGTGTAATCTGATCTGAGTCAAAACTTCACCTGGAACTTGCTAAATCACAGGGACCCCACCCCGCTTCAAACTCTGGTAGGATTATAGATCTCCAGCAGCGAGTTGACATCAGCACACCTACACAGGTCCCAAGGTACAAAAACATGCTTAAACCGTCTGATAATTAAATCAGTTATTTATAGATCTATGCACAAAAAAAACTAAAATAATTGCATGTGTTTCCATAATTAATCCTAATTAATCCCATTTCCATAACTGCCCAGGACATTTCTAGCACCCAAGAAACATATTTACATTGTGGATGAAATAATCCATACAAATGCTGCATAATTACTGCTAATGATGTATGTAAAAGCATCCTGCTTTTTAACCAAAAAACTTTTCTAAACTTTTTTACCTGACATTAGAATGTGACATTGGATAGAGATTGGGATAATGAAACTTCGTATGCATTTCCTCACTTTAAAACACTATAGAAGACATCTCTTTTGTATTCCTCAATATATACCGCAGATAATATATTATCAATAATGCCCATTATAAACTGGTATCACGTTATTTGAAGATATCTACCTAAGAGTGATGTGACACAATCATGAACGCTTGACACCATCAGAACACATGAACCCTAACCCTAACTTGTCATGACAAAGAAAGTATAATACTTAATGACAGAAGCATTCTGTCATACACATTTATGACTTGTTTATATAGTTTATGACACGTGACAGTGAGTGTCATGTCACTCTTACAGTAGGTAGATACCTTCAAGTAAAGTGTGACTGGATAATGAATAATGTAGGATAGGAATGTCACAAGAAAAGCGGTTTGGAGTTTATTTTACCTCAGAGGGCACTACCCCATGCTTACGCATATACTGTACATTTTGCAAAGTTTCAAACTGTCTAACATGAATAATAACAATTACGTTTGTTCTTTTTAACGGCATGAAGCGTTTCAAATGAATTCCAAGTTGTAGAGAAAAGCGAGTTAGAGTTTGCCTGCTTAGCATAAAGCACGCTAAAATGTAAACGACATGAAAGCAACAGAATGCACTTGAGTCCCTCTGTGCCCCAACCTGAGCTCGGCTGCTGTGAACCTGAACTGATACCATCGTCTGCCCCCCCTGGGACGGAAAAGCAAAATGC
>NC_084996.1:9841232-9851232 GCF_963854185.1 Sardina pilchardus | reverse complement strand
GAGAGCTCAGTGAGTGGGTAGATACTGAATCACTGCTTTTTCATTGCCGTTCACACTCACCACCTCAGCTCCCCGTGCCTTTCCTGAGGTTAGTAATTAGATATTTGGAGATAAGATGGCTGATAGCGCAGCACACTTCAGTGGTACAGAGTACTTTATCTGGAGAGATATACAGATAGCACAACTTCTGTTGGAGTGACTGATTCAGAGGAGCCATTCAACAACTGCAGTGCCTAATGAAAAGGTTAAAAAATGCAGAATGAAATAAATATGGACCTTGAATATGAATAAGTCCACGGTGATGATAATGATGAACCCTCTGTCTGAGATATTTCAGGACTCAGATCCAAGGCATTCCTTTTGGAGATAAATTATAGATCAAAATCTTTCCCCTCCTCTCACAGTTGCTTCCCCTCTCGCTCCTTTCCCCCCTCTCTCTCTCTCTTTCTCTCACTCTCCCTTTCTCTTCTCTGTCTTTCGTTCTCTCTCGTCTCTCCCCGCTCGCTCTCTCTCTGGGGGGCTGAGCCGTAATGAGGGGAGAGAAAGCACATGAAAAGATAATCATCATCTTTTGGTCGGAATTTGAAGTGTGAGGGACTATCATTAATCCCCCTTCTGCATCTGTGCACAAACTTTCCACATGCAGACTTCGTCAGCGCAGACAACAAAACTTTCCATCCCCTCATTTGATCTTTCTCTCTCTTTTTCCCTCTCTCTCTCTCTCTCTCTCTCTCTCTCTCTCTCTCCTTGATGTCCTTTTCTCATCAGCAGGTATTGCTTCTTTCCAAATAGCAACAGTTGCCCATCTCCCAGGCAAACGCACCATTGCGGCCATGCAAATCATCCGACATGGAGCGAATTATCCATGCGAGCTGTCACTCACATTGCTTACCCACTTCCACAGCCATTAGATGGATTTTAATGAGATCAGTTACCATCCAAGCTGGTCCCTATTACGGTGGCCATGGGAAAAGAGCCCATCGAAAAACCTCTGGGCCAACAGCCCATGGGAAAAACCTCTGGACCATTTCGGACTATTTAAACTGCTGAGGTAGGCATTATAAATAAGTCAGCGGAATAATTGACGTAAGGTGGAGCAACGTGCTGTACCAATGGCTGTAGCCTCATTAACCAAACTAAGCAGTTTATGTTTGGGGAGAGGTTTTCGGGTCCATAACTTCCATTATGAATGGAAGGGCCTCTATCCATTTTTTGTCAACCCAGCTAGCTCAAATTGATGCCAGTTCATCACCTTTTGCTTAATAAGCACCAGCTTGAAAAGTCATATAACACATTTTGCAATATTATTTCATTTTAAATGTATGGGAATCCGTAGAGAACCATAAGCCAGGCTTGGCCCACTGCTCACTGGTGAATTTCATTAGGCATGCCAGCTGCCAGAGTAATTGTGTATTTATGAAGTTGCCTACTTTTAATAGCCATACCCTTTTTAGATATGCCCTATGGGGAACCACTACTTGTATTTCTCTATGCCTACCCAAACTTTACTATTTCAGAAATATTTCCCATTTAGGGAATATGCTCCGGTTGCAACCTGTTTAGAGCAGGATATACCAGCTATCTTTCTCAGGGTTAGCCTACAGACTACTGGCTATACTGTAAGACTGACTAAATTGTGCACCATAACCAAAACACCAAAAACAGATCAGTGTTTGGGCATTCCTTTGAACTGACTCCTTCACAACTTACTGTACAGTAGTTTCCACTAAGAAATGCAAGAACATTAGCTACAGATGATACATTCCTGTAGGTTCGCAAAGGCTCTCTCTCTCTCTCTCTCTCTCTCATTTATTCTGTAGATTTATTCTCATTAATTACAATTTACAGACCACACACGCTCAGCCCTGTGGCTGTATACAGCTTATAATCTTAATACACTCCTCCAGCGACACCTGCCCCCTAGCAAGTCATGCATGCCAAATTATTCCAAATGCATTGGACCAAACAGCAAACGTCTCTGTTTGTTTGTTTTGTTATTTATTATGTCTTTTTGAGAATAAGAATTGACCCCTGATTGACCCTTGATGCCAAGCTCCTTTGGTGGTTAAACTGTGTCATGTGTTTATGTTGTGATTATGTGCTGGTCAAGGTTCACCCTCGAATTTGACTTGGGGCAAAAAAAAAAGATTCCAAATTCTTCCCCACAGCACAATGGAGTACTCTGGACACATCATCAGTATGGCTGTGTTTACTACCGAGAGAGCATTTAAGATGCAATGTGTGGGTAAAGATGTAAATAGATACAAGAATACACTTCTGTATGGACAAGGAAACAGTTCTGTTTCACAAGGTTTCTTTCCTCCGCATCTTTTGATTCAGAGCTTCCAAGTGTTTCGTAGGCGTACGGTTGTACTTGTCAGGGCCAGAGAGGCATAAACCCCAAACAATGTCTCTGAGACAAAGTGCATAGTAATGCTCAAAATTGTATTTCCATCATGCCTTCAGATAGCAGTTTTACTATTGATGTCAAAAATGTCAAAATCTATCAGCCAAGTCTCCCTAGCCAACCAAAAAAAAAAATCACACAAAACGATGGAGAGATTGTTGGATTTCTTAAGCCTCCACATAACAGAGCTGTAGGCTAAATCCTATTAGCCTGTCTCCACAAGCCCTGTTCTCAAAGCTCTGGAACAGACACAAACTTCTACTCTGACAATATAAATGTAAACTCCATTTCTCCAACACGATGGCTTGCACAATAGACATGAACAGGAGAAGGATAAGAGATTTGGAGTTTAGGGGAAGCTGATGTTTCCTCTTGGCAGAGGGAGAAGTGTGTTTGGAGTGTTGTACTTATTCCTCGCTTTTCTTTTTTCCCACTCTACATTATTTAGCATTATTTTTCTAGGCCAATAGTAATCTCCCCCTTTGCTAAAGAGTCCATTTATGACAAGAGGAACATAATGTCTCCACCCCCAGAGAACAACGGAGGACGAGCACAAGGCTGAAGGATGGTGTGGTCAGCAAGGGGCTGACTAACCACCGCGTCCGACCAGAAAGTGGCAGGGAAGGGACTCTCCGTGCACTTTAAAGTCCCAGTCGATGGGCGACGACTTTTTGGCAAACGGGAAGCGACTTTTCCGCAGACTCTCGTTTAGGCACGATTTAAAATGCTCTGCCTGAGAGCAAATGGAGTCGCAGCCTGTCAACACAAACAGTACCCCCCCCCCCCCACACACACACACACACACTGCAACGTCCTCGTCTCATTTCGCCCGACACATCTGCCTACCTCCCGCAAAAGTACAAGCACCACAATCCAATTAGCATATAATTATTTCATACTGTGTGTGTGGCGCACATTAGGCATCACGCCGTGTTATTTACATCTGAGGGAAAGAAGAATAACCTGTGCAAATGAAAGCCGTCTGCACTACAATGCCTTGTTCCAATGAATGTGATGATTCGACGATAAGCGCCAGAGGAACAAGTGTGTGGTCTTACATGATGAGATATGTTAATGCTGCCGTGTACTGATTTCACTCTCCTTCAAACCATTCTATTACCAAGTGTGGTGAGGGTGTATTTGTATAATGTGCATGTGTGTGTGTATATATATTTCTGTTTTGCATATTTGTGTGTGTGTGTACTGTGTGCATTTATGCATGTATTCGCGCGCGCGCGTGTGTGTGTGTGTGTGTGGCTGTAAGAGTCCACATAAGTGTGCTTCTCTGTGTTAAACATATCCTGATAGCAGCTGCCAAACTGTACACTTTCACCCCTGACCTGGTCCCTTAATCCCATACAGAAAAATCATGTGGTGTTGCTTGGCAACAGAATGGACTGATGTGTGTGTGTGTGTATGTGGGGGGGGGGGGGGGGGGGGGGGGGGAGAATCTGGATGAGATGCCCATGATTGGACGAAGTCTTCTCCCAATGGTAGACTTGCATTTATATTTAAATCAACACGGGCTCTTTTGAGCTGACACTCATCATGTCTAGAGTGATTAATTGCATATGTTTAGGCTGCACACATAACCACTCCACACTCGTGATTATGTAGATTATGTGTAAGAGCCCCCTGTCATGTTAGTCTCTGTGATTTTAATAAATCCAGTTAAGCCTCTATTCATTAATATCTGGAGCTCCCCTATGAACACATACACACACACACATGCAAAAGTCTTGTCAGAAATTAAGTTTAAGTGTATAAACACATTTGAAAAGCTTGTCCACACATGTTAAACCCCCAAGGAAAATCTGCCTGCACAGTATTTTTTTTATATATGGTAAATATTGCATTTCGGCAGAAAAAGGAAAATGGGCAGTTTGGATTCTAATGAAAGTAGAAAGCAGTCCTTTGAAAAGAGGTCAATATGTACATTATTGAGCAGCATAGTGCTCCAAATGGTTCGCTAGATGTTGAAAGCACTAACATAGGTCTGACTCTCTCAACACACACACCCATGCATGCACGCACACACACACATAAACACACACACACACACACACACACACACAAACACATGTACACACACACACTCATCAACATACTTGTGTACATACTGTTGACACAAGCACACTAACTCTCTTTCCTGTGGCAGAATGCATCGAAGCAAAGTGCAGGCGGCCAGCAAGCTTGTGCACATGACAAGGTCAAAGTTCAGTGATGCTAAACTCTGACCTTGGCGCATTGTGATGAATGCTATTTTGTGCGGAACAAACTGCGTTGCATCTGTAAGGTCACACATGAGCTTCTGCACAAGAAATAGGAGTATTCATACAAACGCCTACCTGCCCACAAACACATACACACACACACATACACCCACCTACCTGCCCACAAACACATACACACACACACACACACACACACACACACACACACACACACACACACACCTCATATGCATTCAGAGGAGCTATGTCCTGGAGCAGAGCCAAAGGGGTCAACGGGGCCAAGTCCATGGGTGTCGTCTGATGCGCGTCGATGCCAAAGTATAAAAACTTGCTCTATCTCCTCAGCGTCAGTGGGCGTTGGCCTTAAGATCACATGATCAAGAAAATGCTGATCTTCAGTCAGTGATGTCAAGGCTTGTGGCAAATTGAGTTAAAGCTGTCCAGGCACCACGATGCCAGTCAGATAGTGCTATCTGTGGTCTGTGCACAGGCCTATTGTCTAGTATCTAGCAAAGTGATCGCCACGTGTGTTTGTAGGACAAAGTGTAGCGTCTGGAAAGTCATTTTATATTGCGATTCCCTTTGGATTTACACCAACATTGGCACTTATATAGAGTCACCAGGCAGGGGCTGCACACTCACACACACACACACACACACACACACACACACACACTCATCCTCATGCTGTAGGCTACGTTGTAGGCTACTGTACTACTGTACATATTCACATCCCATATATACTGTAATATCGCCATCTTACTAAAATAATGGCATAAGTGGATGTTTAACATTAACGGTTATGTTTTCTGTCCATTCCATCTGTTTTGTTTAAGTCGTGGACAAGGAAGGCTCTCCGCTGAAACAAATAAAAAGAAATACCCTAAACACTGCAGCTTTGGCAGCAACAGCTCTCTGGAACCTTCCCTTGTTCCATAACAGGAGCAGGGAGCTTGCTGGACCCGATCTCTCTACTACAGACACACAGCTGCGGAATAACTGACACACACACACGCACACACACACACACACACACACACACACACACACACAGAGAGACAGACACACACACACACACGTCTCCCTGATGGTTACGTACGCCCCTGCAGCCCCACAAGCATCTTCTCAATCTCAGGCCCTATAGCAACTCCATGAGCTGATTGAATGGTTTCTCTCTCTCTCTCTCTCTCTCTCCCTCTCTCTCTCTCTCAACCTCTCTTTTTTGGCTAGGAGAAATCTGTGTCTTTTTTTTCCTTGGTTGTTTCAGGATTATTTCTCGCGAGTGCTCTGATCTGATTATGGGAGAGATAGGTCAGCTTATGTAACTTCACAGCTCACTTGCTCTTTCCCTCCTTTCTCACTCTCTCTATCTGTCTATCCGTCTCTGGCCTCCGTATCTTCCACTCCAGTTCCCCGGCCAGATTCACATATATTGTATGCACATACATACACAGCATATACAGCTTTCAATTTAAAGGTCCAGGCTGTGATTCTGGTGAAAGCTCTTTATGTCTGATAGAGACAAGAAAATCCCTTATACATTTCTTTCCATACATCCATCTCTCTCTATCTCTCTCTCTCTACTCATCTCTTTCTCCCTCTCCCTCTTTCTCTTTATCTGTCTCTCAGACCACTTCAGAAGCAGCAGCAGCAGCAGCCAGTCTCTTCTCTTCTCTTCTCTTCTGTTCTCTTTTCTACGTCTCCTGTGTAGGGGCACGTGATGTGTGTGTGTACGTGTGTGTGTGTGTGGGGAGGTGGGTGGTGGCGGCTTGATGGAGACACGAGGCAGTAATGTCTGAGAGGGGTCACGGCTCTCAGCGGTCATGCTGGAGTAGGCACTGACCTCCGAGACCCCCCCGCCCGTCCATCAGCCCGGCCGTGAGAGCGGACGGAGCGGACGGAGCCCCGGCGCCTCACCTGTGAAAGGCGGAGCTGCTGACGCAGAGGTGGAGGAGATGAGCGAGCGCTAGACGAATGAAGAGTGTCTGCACTTAGCTGCTCTGAGCTTCCAGGAGCCGTGCGAATTTTGAGAGCTTACAATAGCTGTCTATATCTATCTTCTCTCTCTCTCTCTCTCCCTTTCACTCTCTCTTCTATTCACACATTCCTGCAAACACACACATACACACACAGACACACACAGACACACACACACACACACACACACACACAAACGTGCACACGTACAAACACACACACACAAACGTGCACACGTACACACACACACACACACACACAAACGTGCGCACACACGCGCACTCACACACACACAGAGCGCACAGCAGTGAACTGCATGTCAGAACAGCTTAATTAAAAGCAAGGTTGCTGCTTCATTAGTCAGGAGACCTGATGATGGCATTTGCACTTCAAAGATGCCAGAGAAAGGAGTGGTAAAGGAATATTGTGAGAGAAGGAGAAAGAGGGAGAGAGAGAGGGAGACAGATGAAGACAGAGAGAAAGAGGGAGAGAGCGAGAAGACAGATGAAGCAAGAAAACGATTGACTCTGTTATCTCTGCATTCCTCCATGCATGTTGCAGTCTGACTCAGCTTGTATTGTCTGATATTCCTGATCTTTTGGTCAAAATCCTTGTCTGGGCAAATGGCAAAATGGCATATTCAAAGAGATATCCAGTAACAGTGAGTGACATAGCCTGCTTGTGCAGTATGTATGTCACATAAAGGTCTCACCAAACTGTAGTTCTTTTATGGGATTTCAGAAAAAGAACCACTAGGACTACTCAACTGTTTAAAGAACTGTGGACAGATAAGAAGAGCTTGGTTCCAAAACATTATATCTCCATTTTTGAAAATACAAATTTATGTTAATCAATTGCATTTCATGCAATATCAAAAAAGATGTGTTGCTTTGACTGAGTAAGATAAATCAAATAACAATAACCCAATTACAGTTCTACTGAAATGACTAAAATTTAATCGAAAATTCTTTCAAATCGAGGATATAGCCGTTTGATATGTTTTCATACTCAGCATCTGATTTGTGATCTTTTTCTTTTTTTATCGCGGAGGGTGGCAGCACTACCTAAAGCTCTCTTTCTTTATTTTGCACTCTCTATCTCTCTCACCTACTCACACACTCCAACACACACACACACACACACACACACACACACACACACACACACACACACACACACACACACACACACACACATACACAAATAAAGGAAAACAAATCACTTGGCTTCTTTTGATGCCCTATCAAAAGGTTTGGGCTTCTGATGTCATTGTTTGTTTTGTTTCTATCTGTTGAAGATTAATCTTACTCTGGCCTTTTCTCTATCAATTTCTCTGACTCCTCGTGTGGGTGATTGTTTTTCTCTGGATCACCGTCTCTGGCTTACCGCTCCGCAGTCTCTCACTCTCTTCATATTGTGCATTTTTCAAGTGGAGATTTTTGTCTCAATAGTTCTCCCGGACTGGTATCAAAGTGACAGGAGAGAGAAAAGAATGAAATTCTGAAATTTGTGCACACAAGGACGGACACACACACACACAGAGAGAGAGACATTATCCCCAAGGAGACTGTTTAATGTCCATGGAGTCTGCCCTGTGTCTCAGTTCAATACCAATAATCACATAAATCACAGTCCACAGTGTGTGACAGTGCCTGTGCTCAGGGCATTCTTGCCCCCGCGGGCCTGCAGAAGTCTACAGTGTGACAAAAGGGACTCCACATTCATTTCTGACAACCTGGATCAAACCCGAGATTGAAATCAATAGTAATCATTTGGACAACAACTCCACAGCAGCACAGCAGCGCAGCACCAATTCAGCTTGACCTCCTTTTCACGACCAGCTTCTACTCGATGCAACTCCGTCCCCCTGGAACCCGACGCATCTGCTGCCCCCCCCCCCCCTCTCTCTCTCTCTCTCTCTCTCTCTCTCGCTCTCTCTCCCGCGCATAAAACACGGGCATGTTCAACATCGCGTGAAACGGGCCGTAGATCAAAGCGGCTAAAGGTGGAGACCATGAGAAGCACCACAGCCTCTCCCTGCACCTGGGCTGATCTCACTGTGGTGGTTCATAACGGGTCTGGACAGTTTTGCTACCGTAGACCGCCATGCACCTGGGCTACTTATGCAACCATAGGCCCATGAAATGCCCAGGCAACACTACACTACGCCACCTATACCATTCCACTGTGTCACACTACTGTCATTAGAATGGTAGAGCGCAAACACACCTATACAATTTTCACAGCTGTAAGACTCCATTTATCTTCAAATTACCACAGCAGGAGCCAATGCTTTAAAATTACATGTCTGTGTGTGTGTGTGTGTGTGTGTGTGTGTGTGTGTATGTGTGTATGTGTTTGAGAGAGAGGTGTGTGTACGCTGTGTCTGCTACATCTGTTATGTTATGTCATGTATCCATGATACACTTCACTAAGCTTTGACATAGATACATTTGTGTGTTAAAATACATAATACACACAACCACACTGACACACACTTTCTCTCTCTCTGTCTCTCTCTCTCTCTCACACACACACACACACACACACACAAAGACACACACACACTATTTCTAGCACTCCTGCACCAGGAGCACATGCTGTAGCCCTCTGACAGAATCCCCTTGAGCAGGTAGCGGAGCCCATTTCACACTGTGTTTCTCACCAGTCTTCCGGGCCACTGATTCAATCGGACTCGCACAAAGTGTTCGGCGCCGGCTGCATCTTCCCCCCAATCGAAAGAGACAGGGACCGCGCACGGAGCCGAGGGGTGCAGGAGGCGAGCTAACACCATCCCAACCAGCCGACAAAGGGTTGTGTGTGTGTATGTGTGTGTGTGAGTGTGCATGTTTGTGAGTGTGAGTGTGAGTGTGAGTGTGTGTGTGTTTGTGTGTGTATGTGCATTCCTATGGTGTTTCCACATTCCTGTGTAAGTACATGAAGGTTATGCATCGTACAAAAATCATGCATATACAGCATGTGAAATAACTGTGAAATGTGTCAATGTGTGTGTGTGTGTGTGTGTGTGTGTGTGTGTGTGTCTCTCTCTCTCTCTGTGTGTGTGTGTGTGTGTGTTTGTGTGTGTGTGTGTGTGTTTGCGTGTGTATGTGTGTCTCGCAGCTGAGTAAGGATACCGTGACAAGACCAGCAGACTGAGAGAGCGGAGATGGGACTGACTGGGAGACCAGGCATCTGGTGCAGGAGACACTAGCACACTGGGCTTTGGAGGGTGCAGGACACACACACACACACACACACACACACACACACACATACGCACACACACTGGGCTTTGGGTGGGTGGGTTTTGTGCAGGGTGCAGGACACACACACACACACACACACACACACACACACACACACACACAGAGGGAGACATCTG
>NC_084996.1:9788732-9836232 GCF_963854185.1 Sardina pilchardus | reverse complement strand
ACAGACACACACACACACACACACACACACACACGTGTGTTTATATGTGCATGTGCGTGCATGTGAATACATGTGTGTATGCTTGTGTGTGTGTATGTGTGTGTGAGTGTGTATGTGTATGCGTGTGTGTGTGTGTGTCTGTCTGTGCATGCGTTGGATAAGAATCTCCCCATCCTGTGGAGGTCCGGCACAGCGGCGCTGACCTTTGCTGTCCCTCTGCAGCTGGCCGGGGCTGCACGCAGCTGACCGACGGCACTCCCTCCTGGCAGAGGCCGTCACCCCATCTGTACTGGCCTCCCTCCGACAGCTGACCACCGGGGCACAGCTGACCACCTCCTCTGCCTACACATCGCCCCCTCACCAGAGTCCCTCAGCGGGCTTCTCTGGAGCCTCCTCAACCACTCTCAGCCCCCCTCAAAACTGCTGCTACACTCTCCTGCCTCTACTCTACACTCTCCTGCCTCTACACTCTCCTGCCTCTACTCTACACTCTCCTGCCTCTACACTCTCATGCCTCTACTCTACACTCTCCTGCCATTACACTCTCCTGCCTCTACTCTACACTCTCCTGCGTCTACACTCTCCTGCCTCTACTCTACACTCTCCTGCGTCTACACTCTCCTGCCTCTACTCTACACTCTCCTGCGTCTACACTCTCCTGCGTCTACTCTACACTCTCCTGCCTCTACACTCTCCTGCCGCTACACTCTCCTGCCTCTACTCTACACTCTCCTGCCTCTACGACCTTTTCCTGCGTCTACGACACTTTCCTGCATTCTCTACACTCTCCTGCCTCTACTCTACACTCTCCTGCCTCTACGACACTTTCCTGCGTCTACGACACTTTCCTGCATTCTCTACACTCTCCTGCCTCTACACTCTCCTACCTCTACACTCTCCTGCCTCTTCTCTACACTCTCCTGCCTCTACTCTACACTCTTCTGCCTATACACTGTCCAAAGAACTCAGTTCCCTCGTGTTCTTGCACTGCCAGAGCTTTCAGTTAGGCGCTCATTACTAATAATAAAACACAATTTGACACGAATTGACAATGAATTTAGCTGTGTTGCTAAAGGACGCCAAACACATAGCTGACAGATTTCCAATCTGGCACACGCTTCCTTTTCAGCTGATCCCAAATGAAGCATATTTAACTAGGCCTTCATTATAATTAAGCAATTATTATCTTCCTAATTATTTTTACCCACACGCTCACGCACATCAGCCCCTCTACCTACTCCCTAAGTCTTTGTTTCGTTCAGTTCCAATTCCTGCTATTGTTGGACTCTTGAAGGCCGTTTCCAAATCAGGATGTTTTTCCTTTATGACTGCTGCTGTTTGTTTCCATCTCACCTACTCTAAACAGATCTGTAAGTAGTAACAGATTATGGTTGACTGACAACCAACTGCCATAGCTGCGAGCCAACGCACATACCCCCTCATTTTCGTCGCGGTGAGACCTAAAGTGACAGTTGCCTCTTTGCAGTTGTGGTGCGAACGGTCGTAAATTACTCTCTGCGAGACTCGTTCCATTTCAAACAAGACATTTCCGCGAGAATGAGGCACGGCACTTTGATTTAGAGGCTTGATGTTAGCGGTCGCTGTCTTTTTCCCCCCCCGCAACATATGGAACGCATCCAACTCGTTTAGTGCCAGGACGTGAGCACGACAGAGACAGAGTGACATTCCCGGGCCTTGTCCCAAGGGAAAAAGCCTGGAACGCATTCAAAGGTGAAATTACACATGGAGTTCCCCAGGCAAAATTATACTAATTCTTAAGTGTCACTAATAACACTTTCTATGATCAGTACCTATAAAGTGTCTATAAAGCATTACAAACATACTCAAAAAGGGTTATAAAGTTTTCATAATGCCTTGCAATGCAGCCATAACCTGGTTCTGTATACCCATACATAAGGCACAAGGTTTTACAGCATAGCATAACATCCATTAGGCCTAATATGTCATACAACATCTGCCTATATGTCATACAACATTATGAACAGACAGAATAAGAATAATAAGGCAATAATAATGAAGTATGTCAAATATGGATGCATGGTTGGAGCGAGGCCCTCTCCATGGGACTTAAGATAACATGAGCTCAATGATCAGTGATCTGACATGTAAAGTCTCATGGCTGAAAAAGCACAACGGCAGCACAGGCAGCCCAGGGGGGGGGGGGGGGGTGAGCGTCAAGAGATCAATCCAATCCAAGTCATGGACCGAGCACCAAAAGTAGAGGGTGAGCAAGGGCCCCTTCAATCGCGCTCCACAGGGGGTGTGGGAGTGCTTTTCCAGAGGCCTGGTGCGTGACAAACTGCCAAACACTTCACAGGGGAGACGAGGGAACTGTGAAGCGCACAGTCGTCACTCTCTCTCTCTCGTTGTCCTCCACCCTCTCATCACTCTTTCCTGTCCTCCTCTGCATCTCCTCGTCAGGCTGAGATCACCGAGCAGAGGGCCCTCGTTCAGTTCCGGGTGGTGAGGGTGGTGTGTGTGTGTGTGTGTGTGGGGTGGGGTGGGTGGGGGTGGGGGGGCGGGCGTCTCACTTACGTGCTGGATCAGAGACTTGCACAGCGAAGACACTGTCAGAAAGAGCTGGGGGCGAGAGAGGCAAGCTCTGGCTTACCAAGACAAGCCCGCGGATGTGAGCGCAGGACAGCCAAGTGCGAGAGAGGCCAGAGGAGAGCAGAGCAGAGCAGAAGAGAAGAGAGGATAGCGGAGGACGAGAGAGGACAAGAGCACCAGAGCACCGGAAAACGCCCGCAGGCCATTCTGCTGCAAGCTGTCCTGAGTCACGGGGAATAAAGCCGAGGATGATCGCATCGTGCAGCCTCGTGCTGCGCTGCGCTGCGCTGCGCCGCGACGCTTCAACAACAAGACAAACTCACTCACTTACCTGTCTCTTTGGCTTGTGTCGGCGCCTCTTCAGCCTCGCCTGAGACCTGAACTGCGGCCTCTTCGTGCAAGTGTGCTTTGTGTGTGTGTGTGTGTGTGTGTGTGTGTATGAGTCACTGAAGAGAGGTGCAGACAAGGTGGTGGTGGTGGTCCGAACGTGCAGGTTGAGGTGTCTGCGCGTCCCTCGTGCGAGACCGCCCGCTGTCTTTCAGGACTCCCTGCTGTGGGCTCCTGTGTTTACCGAGTGATACGGGGGGGAGGGGTCGAAGGTCACAGACCGCTCTGGACTGCAACAGAAGGCCCGTTATCAATCCTCTGATAGCGCCGAGGCGTCCACCGGATCTGCTGCAGATCTACAAACACACAAGGTGACGGAGGGAGGAGGAGAACATCAGAGAGAAACAGAGGGAAGAAGAGGGAGAGGAGAGAGAGAGAGAGAGAAATCTAATTAAAGATGCTGTGTGCAGCGTGCCTGTGAAACACAGAACAGTACAGCCTTAATATATGGAGAGAGAGAGAGAAATAGTGAGAGAGAGAGAGGAGAGAGGAGAGATGGAGCGAGAGAGAGAGAGGAAGAGGAGAGCAAGCAAGATCTGCAAGATGGAGCCAAGGGAGAGCTGAGTCTTCACTCTATGGCGTGGATGCGTCTATTTGACATAAATAAAATGGCAGGCGGGGAGGGAGGATGGGAGGGGGGGGCAGGATCCAAGAGGGACGGGAATCATTTCCTCATCCATCAGCAACATTAAACAATAGGGGAATACAATGACTGACGTCAAGGAGAGACATCAGAGAGACAGAAAGGTACAGCAACGAAACAAGGACGGAAATAGACCTCTGCCATCACAGTCAATATGCTATGAGGAAAAGCACACACTTAAAATCACATCAATCATAATAGCCAGATGTACAGCATGCACTGTGTACATCATTCCAGATGCACTCATCTTTGCGGTTTCACTGCATGTTCCAGCACTGGCTTTGCATGTAAAATACATGTGTTAAAATAAAGCCACCAGAGACATCCGACTGATGCAAACTGGCATGTTTTGCACTCAGTGAAGCACTGAGGAAAATGTTGCGTTAATCAGAGTAAAAGTGAGAAAGGGTGGTGAATGAACGCATGTGGTAGAACATGGACTGGGAGAGAGGGAAAAGAGAGAAAGAAACAAAAGAGAACAAAAGAGAATGGAAGAAAAGAAGAATAACCCAACAAGTTTGGATTGTGTGGAGAAAAAAGCAACACTAAGTAAGTCTAAGACTGTGTGGGAGTTTTTTTTATATTGAAAATTCTGTTGTCCCTAGCAACAGTCCTCCTCAATCTCTTTGCTTGCTGTCTCCTCTCCTCCTCCTCCTCCTCTTCTCTCTTACTCTCTCTATCTCTCTCTTTATCCTTCTGTCTCTCACTGTCTCTCTCCCTCTGTGACTCTTTTGCTCTCTCTATTCCTGTCCCTGCACCCGAACTCTGAGATGTCATGTGCAACTCCACACGAAACGTGTTCAAACCAGTTGTTTATGTAAATCCCAAAATGGCAAACAATTGCTGATTATAGGAAATGAAAAGTAATGGGAGATTTACCAGCACGAAACAGCATAATGAAAAAGCAAACCGTACTAAAAAAAAAAAACATTATCCCATATTTGGTTTTGGTATCGAGAGGCTTCATAAAGACGTCCCCATCATTGGGTCTCAAAACATCAATCTACACAGCTTAGAGCAAGATCTCTCACTCTCAGTCTCTCTCTCTCTCTGTCTTTCTCACACACACACACACACACACACACACACACACACACACAAATGAATACACACAATATCTCTCATTGAGGGATGCTGTACACCTTGGCATATTCATATTTCTCACCATCTACAGACAGTGTGTGAAGCAAGGAATGAAATTACGTGATCAAAATATATACAGCGTGTATCAAATGAAGTGTAATAGGTGCAGGACGGAGATGACAGTCGCCGCGTCAAGGTTGACGGCGCATGAAAGGTTGTAACCACAGGACACGGCCTCGCCTCAATTTTCCACCGCGAAGCCTGAAGGGAAGAAAAAAAAAAAAAAAGGAGAGATGGGCCCATCCCGCCGCAGTGCCGCGCGCCCGGCCGACGCTGAGACCGAGACTCCAGTGCCCTGCGGGGCTTTCGGGTTGAAGGCAGATCAAAGGGCTGCGGAGGATGGCAGTGCGCCTGGGAGTGGACGCCGTGACCCGGCCCCACGCCAGCCTCTCCCCCCCCCCCTCCCCTCCCTCTCCCTCGGGGGGGGCACGGAACAAAGCTCCGCGGAGGAGGCCCGCCGCGCCACGAAAAAGGGGACAAGTCCTTGTTGGACACTGATCTCATTTTCTTCTCGCTGTCTGTTCTTTCTCTCTCTCTCTCTCTCTCTCTCTCCCTTTCTCTCCCGTTCTCTGTCTCTCACTTCTTTCTCTCTCTTGCTCCCTCCCTCTCCGACTTACATTCCTCCACCTCTGTCTAGTTGTCCTTCTCCTGCATCTTTTTAAACCATTTTGCACGGTCGAGCTTCCATATATAGAAACAGCACAGAATAAACTCGTTCCCATCACACCAATTCTATATTTGCATATGCATATGCAGTCAAAGGCTGCACAGTAAAAAAATAACAACAACCTCATCATTCCTTCAAACAATGTTTTCCATATTAATGTTCTGTGTTTGGCATGCAGGGGGCCTTCACGCTAATTGGCTATTATTATAGGTCTCTGCAGTGCAATCCGTGAAAGCATAATTACATGTTGCATCATAATTTAAACGATTTATCTAATCCCCGCCACAGTCTCAGGCAGTGTCAAATCAGCAGTCTCCTGGCTTCCGTCATCCTCCCGGCACACACACACACTGAAACACTGAAACAGTTTAGCCTAATAAAACAGCATGTGAGACGATGAAGCAAATGCAAAATGCAAATGAAAACAAAAAAAACATCTCTTGTTATTTATATTGCATCATGGGGGAAAATGTGAAGTTAGCACTCATATGGACACAGACTTGTGGGGGATTTTGGACGATGGAATTTCTCTCTAGCGCAGACTGAGGCTAGTCCTGGTGAGATGTGTGTAGTGCGAGTGCATGTCTGGTGCCCAGAATGGCCTTGGAAGTTTGGAGTAAAACCTCCTTATGACTGTGGCTATGGTCAATGTCTAACCCACCAATATGTGCACGCTCATATTGAACATTTTCTTTTTTCAGAGCTCTTCAGCTTGGCAGTCATTCCGCATCAGAGGTGAGGTTGATGCAATGTTGTAACATCATGCGGTTTGATATAAAATAGAGTCAAGGTCCATAATATTAAGCTCTATGGGACCTTTGAAACGATTTGAATGAGACCCACATACACAAACTGACCAGTGTATACACTGCATAGCAAATGCAAATGCCTTCTCCATAAAACACATACGAATGGAATTTCTTGTAAACAACCCCCTACCCCAACACATAATCTCACACACACACACACACACACACACACACACACACACATATATATACACATACACACACACACACACACACACACACTGGCGTGGCCTAATAATGTTTGACCTTTCCTGTAGCCTCGGGCCTCTCTTTGCCTTCTCCCGGTCACGCCATCTCACCCCTCGAGGTCAGCGCTGTGAGCCGGCCGGGCGGCGGGAATCAGCCTCGTCTGCAGAGCGCTCATGTGTAAAACGCCTCCGAGAGACGCGCTTCCAAAACAGCCGCCGCAAAAAGGCCTGGTGTCTGGATGAGCAGTGACGTCACCTCTCGGCGTGCTACACTTAAGTGGCCCTTTCTGTGTGTGTGTGTGTGTGTGTGTGTGTGTGCGCATGTGCATG
Organism: Sardina pilchardus; assembly: GCF_963854185.1. Classification (NCBI taxonomy): domain Eukaryota; kingdom Metazoa; phylum Chordata; class Actinopteri; order Clupeiformes; family Clupeidae; genus Sardina; species Sardina pilchardus. The sequence goes on along the minus strand of NC_084996.1, from coordinate 9,829,494 downwards.
TGTGTGCACTTTAATAACCCTCTAAAAATAGGTATGTTTCTACAATTCAATTCACATTCAATCCCTTAAATGTGATAATTAAACTTATATAAAGCAAAATAAACGCACTCTCGAATAAATCTTATTATTTTATTGACTTGAAAGCATGAACCAAGACGGACGCGTTTCGGCTAACAGCCATCCTCAGCGTCTTGATCATTAAACTTAGACATCTCATCCCAAAGGAAAAAAAGGTCATTTTGCACCATATGCCTGCTCCAAGAGAATGACCAGGTGAATTCTGGGTTTGCGCTACTGGCCCAGGTTCGCAAACGAGGGGGCAGCTTTCGAGGGCGTCTGAGCTCGCTCTCGGACGAGCATGTCCATGTTTCACCCGGTCAGAGAAATCCAATTTGTGCCACTCTTCCACCGCGGCAACACACACACACACACACACACACTGTGAACAGCAGTGCCGCAGATTATGTTTTCCACTTTTTAGGAAGGCCAATGTAAATTCATAGCCCCGGGTTAAGGTGAATTGAGTCAGAGACAGAGAGCGAAGGAGGGAGGGAAAGAGAGAGAGGGAGAGAGAGAGGGAGAGTGTGGGAGGTAGAGAAAGATAAATGGACTTGCAGAGAAGGATAGAGAGAAAGGGTAAGATAAATTTTGTGTACAGATGGCGCGTTGTAAAAGAAGAGCTTTTGAAATGTGAAAAGAGCAAAGCCGCATTTTTCCATCTGCTGGGCAAACGTGTGGCATAAGAGACATCAGGTGCGTCTCACAAACGCATACACAGACATCTTACTCATACACACACACACACACATACACGCATGCACAAACGGACGCACTCTCTCTCTCACACACACACACACACAGACAAATGCATGCACACACACACACACACACACACACACACACAAATACATGCACGTGCACACACACACAGACACACAAATGCACGCGTGTGCACACACACACACACACACACACACAGCCACTGCATCCATGTGTTTAAAGCACTCCTGACGACATCCAGACATAAATACTAACTGAACCCCCCCCCCACCCCACCCCTCGTCCTCTCCTGTCTCCAGCCCCCCCACCTCTGATTCCACGTTGCCTGAGGCAGTGCTGACTCAGGGCCTCTTTGCCAGATTAACCCTGACTGGCTGCTGGATAAAAGGAAGCTCAGGTTGGTTGAGAGGGAAATGGTGCAAGGCCACCAGGAGGACCACTTCAATTTTACCTCCATTTCAATCCAACATCTCGTTGACCCACAGGGCGACTGCTGCCGACAGCATAGTGTGTGTGTGTGTGTGTGTGTGTGTGTGTGTGTGTCTGTGTGTATGTGTGTGTGTGAGAGAGAGAGAGAGAGAGAGAGAGAGAGAGAGAGAGAGAGTGTGTGTGCATGCCTGCACTCATTTGCACTCACTCACTATAGTTGCAACATGTTGATAGTTCATCTAGTATATTATTGAAACAAAAATCCACCAACTGCTGTCAATTCAATTCCGTTTTATTCATTTATATAGCCCCGTTAATGAACTGAGAGAGAGAAAACTTGAACAGAACCCAGCTCAGAAAGTGGGGGGTCTGTCTGCTGTCTGAGGCTGCCCCAGAAAAGAGGTAGAAAGAGAAGCACACTGTAGATAGAAAAGAAGAAAAGCAGAGAGTCCCATCTCTTGCGTCTCTATCCCCCCTTTTCCAAGTAAAGTCACAAAAGCAGTCCAGCTGCAGTTGTAAAGTAGCCGATTGTCCCCATGGCACAAGATGAGCTCTCTCTATTCATTATTTTACATAATATCACCATATCGCATACCAAATCAAACGTCTTGCAGCAAATAACCTCGTAACACAAAATAATGGCCCCTTTCAATGATTCCTTTTTCCTTGTTAGCGGCACGCGTGTGACAAAGAGGCTTCACGTTGTCCTTATATGGACGGCGCTTTAGTTTCCACGGGAATCACTAGCATGTGGTAGATCAGGCCTGGACCACCTCTAATCTGATTGAACATGACAAACGGCCCTGCTGGAGTTTTAATAAGGCAGCGGAGGGCACCATGTTAAAGGGCCTGATTAAATCACGGCCCTGTCGAACATGTGTGGGGGAAAAAAGGAATGTGCCACGGAAAGGAGGAGACGGGGAGAGAGTATTTCCCCCGCGGTGGTCTCCACCGACACGACGTGGGCTCGTGGGTTAATGCTGCGACAGGTGCGGCGTGGGCACCCATGGGTCTCAGCCTGCCTGCTGGCGTGCCCACTTCCACATGCTCACCGTGGCCGTGGGGTTTGAGTCCCACGCGGAACTGCGTCTGCACCGACACTTGATAACACGTAACATCTTCACTTCACTTCACTTTACATAGCATCATCATAACTAAAGAACGTGTTTGCTTACTCGACAAGAGATATGCATGCTTGGATATTTCTGAGAGAGATCGAGAACTGATTTCATTATGATACATTATCATTACATACTACTGATTTCATGTGTCTCATATTGTACAATGCCTACAAAGGCATTACTGGCTGATTGCTTTCTCATTTCTTCCCTGCAAAATGGAGACCTCTGTTGTGAATCAACTCTAAAACAGTAATGATATTACAGATAATATAACAGTGAGACCGTAATGAAAGTCTGAGAGTCTGATGAACTGCTCAAGAGTTAGCAGACGACGGCATCTTACTCGCGGTGGACAGTGATGCACGCCAGACTTTTCTCCTCTCTGTATTCGGCACCAGCCGCGCGCTCACATCCTCTCCGATCTAAACATGTCAGCCGGGGTGTCCAGATCGCTCACTCTGACGGATGGAAGTGTGCAGATGTGGGTGCTGTCTCAGTACACCAGCCACGCGCCTCCTCCTTCTCCCCTCGTGCCTCCTCCACCCCCCCCCCCGCGTAGCCCCGGCCTCAGCTGCAGAGGAGAAGGCGCTGCCTCTCCTTTCCTCTACTCTCCTCTCCCTCTCTCTCTTTACCTTCCCCTGGCGGAGCAAGCGACGGGGGCCGCGCTCCCACTGGCTCCTGCCGCCTCGGGAAATGTTCCGGAATTAACAGGGCGTGAGGCGCATCTCCACCCCTCCCCCAACACCCCCATCCCCACCCCCTCCTCCGCCCAAACTCTGCTCCTCTCCGCCTGCCCCGGCCTGAGTCTTAATCACACTCTAATTTCAATCTCTGCTCTCCTTATTTTCCCCCATTTCTCGTTTTTCTCTCTCATTTTTTCTCTCTCTCTCTCTCGCTCTCACTCGCTCTCTCGCTTCTGCAGTGCCTCTGAACACATACATCTTCCTCTGCCAATGGCTAGATGGCTACACCATCCTCCCTTTCCCTGCCAACCATTTTTTTTTACATTTATGCCCTCTTCTCTTTTTTTCCCTCTCTGCAGATTTCACACTTTATACATAATCAGCTCTGCTATTTTCCATCCGCCATTCAACTTCCAGCTGTCTCCTCTTCAACCCACCTTCCAGAACCTTCCTCCGTGTCCTCACCCTCTTTGATTTGCCTTTGTGAAATGCCCATGTAGAGGCACTCGCTGCACACACACACACACACACACACACACACCCTCGCAGCCCTCCTCACCTTCCCCCCAGCCATCCACATGCCTGCCACTGCCTCAGGAGATGACAGGAAGAGCATCCAGTTCTTACAGCGCCTCACCTTATTGCCAGGGAGACATGCTTGGGTGCACACACAAAGGTTTCTCTCCTCCAAGCATTCTATCTGCTCGCTGGCAGTAGCAAGGCCTGGCTGCTCCTGACCATGGTATAGGTACATAGAATGGTGAATGTGTGTGGGTGGTGCACGTGTGCATACATGTGTGTGTGTGTGTGTGTGTGTGTGTGTGTGTGTGTGTGTGTATGTGTATGTGTACATGTGTGTGTGTGGTGTTTGTGTGGTGTTTGTGTGTGTGTGTTTGTGTGTGTGTTTGTGTGTGTGTGTGTGTGTGTGTGTGCGTGTGTGTGTGTGTGTGTGTGTGTGTGTGTGTGTGTGTGTGTGTGTGTGTGTGTGTGTGTGTGTATGTGTATGTACGTGTGTGTGTGTGTGTGTGTGTGTGTGTGTGTGTGTGTGTGTGTGTGTGTATGTATTTATGTAGTGTAGCTTTACTGGTCTGAGGCAGGACATAGTGGTCACATGTGGCCCTTAGGCAAACATCTTCCAGCGGAGTGTGAGTTATGTAAGCAACCACACAATACATTATCTATGCATCCTGCTCTCCATCTCTACTCATGCGCTTTCGTAGAACACTGGGACACCTAGGGCCAGGGTCAGCCATCAGGTCTTGCAATCTACTGTGAGTGCATTAATGTATTCATGAGTGTATGTGTGTGTGTGCATGTGTGTGTGTGTGTGTGTGTGTGTGTGTACTGTATGTGTGTGTGCGTGGCAGTGGTGGAAGAAGTATTCAGATCCTTTACTAAAGTAAAAACCAATAGTGCACTACCAGTAGAAATCCTGCATGAAAACGTTTGAGAGTAGAATTACAAACATATTAAAAGAAAAGTGCAGCACAAGTATTATTATAAGTGTATTATAGTAGTATTATAAGATTAGTCCCTCTGCCTCTGACTGACTATATTATATCTGTAGAGTATCAGTGCTGAAGCAGGAAGCATGAGTGTGTTATAAGCATGTCCGTAATGCAGCTGCTACAGGTAGAGCTCATTTGAGCTACTGCACACAGCTTTACATACAGGGACACCAGATCAATGGCCCACTATTACTGTAATGGGAGAGGAAAGAGGAAAAACAGTGATCTGTGTAATTGGACTTTTCCCTCTTCTTTGATGTTTGGGATACTGGATCAATTGGAGTATAAGGCATCTGAATGTCATGCTGTCATGCTGACAACACATTGCTGTTTTAATAACGTGTTGAATTTTATTGCAAAGGCTTGCTATATTGTGTATTGTGTATAATCTTCATCTAACATGCGCCTACTAGTAGCTAAGGCTGTCAAACAAATGTAGTGCAGTAGTCCAAGTACAATGTTTTTTTTTATCTGAAATGTCGAGTATAAAGAAGCATTAAATGGAAATACTCCAGTATAGTGCTCAAGAACATCTTGTCCTTAAGTACAGTACTTGGTTAAATGTGCTTATTTATTGGTGTGAGTGTGTGTGTGTGTGTGTGTGTGTGTGCTTACGAGTATTACGTAAAACGCAGGCTGTGCCTTGACAACCAGCCATCATCAGAGATGACCTCATTCCCTGCAGCCCGCCACACAAGCAGCCGTGAGACTCAGGGGGTGATGCCCGATAGTAATCCCCAAATGCTGAATCATGGAATGGATCAGCCTGGGCCTCACACACACACACACACACACACACACACACACACACACACACACACACACACACACACACACACACACACACACACACAACAAACGGGGGAGAGGGGGTGGGGTTGAAGAATTGTGTGTGCAGTCAGGATAGCCTTGAATGGCTGATGAGGCTGGCACACAAATTAATTCACATTAATCTTCTTTTTTTTTTTATTCTAATAGCCACCACACCCTCCTCCCTTCACTGGCCACAGCCAAGCCAACAAGATACTGAGACAGAGCAGGAGAAGAATAGCCGACGCAGAGGAAAAGAGAGCGAGAGAGAGAGAGAGAGAGAGGGAGGGAGAGAGAGAGGGAGGAGAGAGATAAAGAACGAGGGAGAATGGAGACGGATGAAGTGAGGCCGAGTAAGTGAGAGATGTTTGCTCAAGCTGCTGGTCCCCCCAGAATCAATTTACTAATCACATGAATGACTGAGTCACCCTACTCATGCTGTCACTCGATGGAGACAAATTGACAAAAAAGATGGCAAAGAGCTGGTGAGAGAGAGACAGAGAGAGAGAGAGAGAGAGAGAGAGAGACTCACATGTAGCCTTTTCCTGATGATTTCTGATGTCATTAACTGACGCCAACACTCATAGACATTCGAAATCACAAGAGCACTTAATACTGCAAGACACCCGTGAATTAATTCCATTTGTACAATAAAGTTTCAAGTTTTCAATGTCTCTGTGGCTCAGTGGTAGCCTAGGCTAGCTCAGTGGTGTTGTAGGAATTCATTAGTAGTAAATAGTGAAATACTGAAAGTATAAGAACACAGCCAGTGACCATGTAGACCCCTGTTCCCCTGTTGGGTAATGGGCCTACTGCTCCTACTGCTGTTACAAGTCCTTCTTGTAATGTGCATGATATATTATTAAAATGGCATGATGACATTACAAGTGAAAACATCTGCTTACAATTTGTGTTGGTTAAAAAGCTAGCATGCTATCGAGGGATCTATGATGGAGTCTGAATTAAGAGAAACAGGAGTGTGCTGCTAATCCTTCCCACCGACTACATTGCAAATCTCCTGAATAATGTTTCTGCTAGATATCACCAGAGCCTGACAGAGACTCCATATCAACATTCAAGCAGGAGCCATTGACTGGTGCAAACCACCTGCTTCTACACAATTCAACAGGTCTGTGTGATAGGACATGGGAGTGCTCTTTCTAATAAAGTGTTTTTTTTTTCTCTCTCATCCTCTTAGGCTGGATCAAGACGATCTCTTCTTTTCCACATAAATCAGTGATGCCTGTTTGCTCTCTATCTCTCTTTCTCTCTCTCCCTCCTCTCTCTCTCTATCTCTCTCTCTCTCTCTCTCTGTAGGCTGTGCTTTGTAGTACTGAGCCAGGATTAAGTGTCAGAAATATTGGATTCATGCAGAAGCCTGAGGCCTGGGGAGGCTGCATATTGCCGCGCACAGCTGACAGCCAGTGGTGGAGCCACATTTGTTTTTAAGGAGGATGTTGCCGGAGTCAATAGTCTTATTGACTTTCCAGAAACAGCATTTGTTCTCCTATTGATTACGCTGAGCCCACTCCTTCATTTTTGTATGTTTTTTTTTATTAGTTGTCCTGACAAATTGTCTTAACACCTGAAGTGAGTAAATGCTTTAATTATAAAAAGGAGAATAAACAGTGAATCATATATCTGACACGCTCTCAGTAAAGTTATTTATTTATTTGCAAAAGTGAAGGCTGAACTAAAGATTTTAAAAACACAATATGTCTGTGATATTAAAGGCAGTCAAGGAGAGAATATTCTAATGCTACCCTCCGGAAAATAATCGAATCTTTGAACTTCATATTCAATATTCAAACATATATAGAATATACAAACAAAACAAACATTAAACATACACTATTTTTCCACATACTACATTTAGATGGTCTGAAAATAAAGGGGATCTGTATCACAGTTAATGAACTAAACAAAATGATCAATCAAACCTGTCCTGACAGGGCTGCATTAACATGACTAGGATTTCTGCAGTGTCTGGCCCAGCTACTGCTGAGACATTACACCTAACAACTCCTACTGTTGTGTGCCTTTGTGCCTTTTTGTTTAGTGAAAGACAACACAAGTCGCAGACTGGGTTGGAGAACTCCCAATACATAGACTCTAGTTAGAACTGGGACTGGCTGGACTGGCTGGTCTGGCTCACTGACGCTGCGAGGCCTGCAGTGCTGCCTGAGGCTGGGGGCGCCCGCTGGAGCTGTCCGTGGTGCTGAAGTCAAGTACTTCACAGCAAAAGCACTCAGCCATAACCGCTGCTTGTGTTTGAAACAGTAATGCGAGCATAAATGGGTTTAATCGCTAAGGAGGGCAGACGAGGATGAGTATATGGATATTATAGATCTGCAAATGGAAGGACAATAAAGAGCTGAAGAGACTGGTGGAGAGATGCGACACACACACACACATACACACACACGAGCAGACCATTTCAGCACTCGTCCTCTTGTGACAACCCCATCAAGAAGGAGGAGAATGTCTCTGTCACGTCACTGACAAAGTGAGCTCTGTGAAGTGCTCTAGATGAACGCCTCATTTCCTGTTTGCCGGGAGAGGCACCACCATCACACAATGCTCCATCTGTGGCGGTCTTACGCCGTGGTCACGAGCCAGTCACAGCATGGCCTTGGCTACGGCACCAATGTTGATACCTCCAGATATACATCCACGCAAGACGACACACGACAAACACTGAATCCCTCACAGCCCAAAGACCAGGCTCTGGATAACGCCATGGTTCAATACGCCTCATCAGTCATGTCTTATCTCACACGGTTGATAAATCCGAACTAAAAGTTCAGTGTGCAGGTGCGTCTCCGTTTGATACCGTGGCAGTTTGACTTTTACTTGAAACAACAAAAAACAAACAAACCAAAAAAAAAAACCACACGGTGGTTCACTGATGACGGAGGTGTCAAAAAGCACCCGCTATTTATCAAGCCGCCAGGTGACACGCAGTCACCTGACAGAAGGCTTGCGTTTTCACTGTCTGTTTATCATGACGGGTGTCAGCTCCTCGCGTCTCTCTCTGGCTCCCTTACAGGTGTCGGGGAATTCATTATATCCAGGGGGATGATGGGAACCCCTGCAGTTCAGGGCACGCTGCCACTTGGCCTCGGGGAGACTCCCCCCCTCCCCAACACTGCGCAAAAAAAATAATAAAAAAAAACCCTTCATTAAATGCACCAGATGGAGAACGGCTATTTACTGTTAAACAGAGACTTTCAGAGGAGCACCTACAGAGTTGCTTTAAAGTCAGCCGCTTGCTGCCGATTCATAATGGTGAACTCCAACACCTAGGCTAGCACGAGGTGTAAAGTGGATGATAAGGTGGCTCGTTAGAAAATCATTTGGCCAAAGACTTCAGTCTGATGACGGTTTTAAGTGCATGTAAATGCTATATGTAAACGGTGCTCACTCTCAGCAACTGGGAGGAAGAAAAAAACACTGATACTGTAACGGCAATTGATGATCCAGATATGTTTGTCAAACGAGTCTTACAGATTCGGCTTTAAGGTTCATTATGCTTAATGGAGTGGAGCAAAAAATATCTAGAAATTAGGCATGCGTGAATGATGGTCCTATCCTTGGGGTTGGTCTGTACATGCATAACACGTCTACCTATCTTTCACTAGCACTCAAACAGACAGCCCACTGGGAGTCATCCACTGGAAAGAAAAGCAAAGCACATCAAAGGTTAAGACTATGCATAATTGAAGAAGACTTCCTATAGAATGACAAAACAAATGAAAAATTAAAAAAAGAAATGGTGTTCGGATGTGCATTAGTGCATATGGAGCCCCTCCAGAGAGCCTCTCCCTCCTCTCTATTCCTCTCCTCTCCCCTGCCCCCCTCCCTCCACCCTTATCTCAGTCTGACTGAAGCTCTTTTCTGTATTCCTCACACTAAGCAGAGGATGATTGGGGGAAAACAGTGCTGGCACGCAGCACTGCAGATGGCAGATGGTGCCCCCTCTTTCTGTGCGCGTGCGTGCTAACACACACACACACACACACACACACACACACCCACACACACACACACACACACACATATATACATACAAAAAACACACACATACATGCAAACACACTCTCACTCACACCAATCTGTTCCCACAGACACACATATGCACTAATGCACAAACACACACGCAGACACACATATGCGCTTCACTTCCTGATGCAAAGGAGGGAAGTGGCAGCATCACTCTGGGTCTGTGCGGCCATATCAGTCAGTGGCCACGGCTCTGTGGCCATGGCACGGGTGTGTGCCAGCGGCGTCCTGAGTGGTGGTGGCACGGCACCACCGCAGCCCGCCACAGAGACCTGTCAGCCCTTCACAGGGTCTGACTGCTGCTGTCGCTCTGACCTCTGTCTGACATGGTGGTTGGCAAATGCCAACAGGCATCACATCAGAGCAACATCAGTCAAGAACACGCACGCGCACACACACACACACACACACACACACACACACACACACACACACACTCACTCACTCACTCACTCACTCACTCACTCACTCACTCACTCACTCACACACACACACACACACACACACACACACACACACACACACACACACACACACACACACACACACAGACACTCACTCACTCACTCACTCACTCACTCACTCACTCACTCACTCACTCACTCACTCACACTCACACACACACACACACACACACACACACACACACACACACACACACACACACACACACACAAACACACACACACACACACACACACACACACACACACACACACACCATTGTGCAGACACACAAACACACATACTATCACACACAAGCAAATACACTCAATCTCAAAAGAAATACACTCATATGCCCTAACACTATCGTCCCACTCCAACACCCACACACACATACACCCACACATGCAAATACCCACAGCCAAAAAAAGATGAAAGTAATTCAATTAGTTTCAGGTCATCACACATGCACTTCAGAAAATGCCATGTTTGTATAATACAGCTCATAAATGCAGGAGAGGTTAAAATGATATCCAATCATTTTCAATATTTACCAACAAAAATACCTAAAAAGAATTCAGGACAACCAAATGCACAAATACTTTCACCATGGAAATAGAGCGCACAGTCCAACTGTGTTGATTTCTGTGATGCTCACTGCTATAGATAGCATACAGCACAGTGCTGTGGGCGGGAACCCATATGCAAGAAATTAATTGGATGGCCACGGGATCATCAAACACACCGAACACAACACACTATCGGTTGATTTTCTCATTATCCCTGATTCATTTTCCCTGGGTATTTTACATTGCCATAAATGGGAAAAAGAGTTGCCCTTATCCAATTGATATCATTTTAAAAATGGGTGGGGGGGAGGGGGGGGTTAAATATCCTGCTTTTACACCCACACACACCACAGACACGGTTTTACTGTTCCCCAAAAGCGTCCCATGTCTCAGTTGTTGATGCAGGCAACACAGACTGCGATGCAGTGGCTCTGCTCTGAGCCTGTTAACGCTGGTGTCACCAGCACTTTTCGCCGCTCGTGGCTTTGGGCTCCGTGTCAAAAGCAATGTTATCACCCTGCGTCTGCCACCATCTGTGCGCGCCGGGGAACGCCGCTGTCTGTCGCTCCCGGGAGCGTCGCTTCGAGGCCGTGGCCCCCGGGATGGGGGGGGGGAGGGGGGTGGGGTGCCCAGGAAACACGACGCTGCCGATCGAAGGGCCCAGGTGGCAGAAAATGCGTCTGGCTATCGATCCGGACGCTATCGCTGGTTGTTGGACGTGGGGGTGGCCATTCTGTCCCTGTCAGGAACACACAATCGCACGCCGAGAGAAAAAGCATAACGGGAATTGTGGAGCGCTGGCGCCAAAGTCATTCAGCCGTGCGGCGCTTAACCACCCCTCCTATGGTCTAATGAACTTTAGAGAAGCACAATGACAGCCAATGCTTTCTAGGCCCCTTATAACCTTATAAGCCGCGAGCAGCCTCTCTCGGCTCTTTCCTTTTGTCGCGGAGCCAGATAGCTTTGCAGGATTTCTTCCTCTTAAAGTGCACATGTGGCCCTGCTACTCAGTTTGAGCACCATGGCTGTTCTATTGTGAGAGCAAAGGCCCTCGTGAATATATACAGTGCAGGTTTGGGGCGATGGTGATGTTCGGCCCTGCACTGATGGGGACGGACAGACGTGCCACACGGCACAACTCTCTGCATGACACAATTTGTCATGAGACAGACAGGGCTGGTTGCTGCTGCTGCTCCAGTGGAAGCTTCTGGATTATTCCGACGTAGGATGTGAACGAATGCTGTTGGTAGCCTCATGCTGCTGCTGTTTCAGAAGTCACAAAACATCCCGGAGGATCCCAAAGGATACAACAATAACTTCCTCTGCTTGAGTCTAATTGCAGGCTAGGTGTACAGAGCATAGGTTGGTGCATATTTAAACACACTCTCGGATACATTATGCATGTGTTTTGCAGCAAATATAGGCCATTTGCACCGTCATTACAATACAAACCAACAGAGCAAAAACATTCATAACAACGAGATGCAATAACAACACTGGAGTGGACTGAAAAACAAAACAAGATGAGCCGGACTGTGCTGTGGTGTTATGGGCAAAACAATCTGCTGTCTTCTGTAACTCACTTCAAGACTAGCCTGTACTACATTAGAATACTGGGGAATGTTATACATGTTGGTGTGATATCCAAGGAAATGAGTGCAAATACTAATGTCAGCCATTTCTAGATTTATGCTGTCTTATTTGTGTATTTTGCAGCCCATTCCTAGTAGTGGGAGAAGCTCAATTGCTTTGAGATTGGATGCAGATGAATCATAGAGGAGTTGATATAATGCAGAGAAAAAGTGTTTGTCATCATTTTTTGTAGGTGCTGAGTTGGGTCAGATATGGAGATGGTCAAAACTTTCTTCCTCAGAATGGGTTGAATATATGCCATGCATTTCTTAAAATCCTTCCTTTGTCGGGGTACAATATGACTTGTTTTAACTGATGGGTGCTTTATGTGAGCTGTCTGGATTCTGTGTGGTTCCTGGGGGTCAAACCTCTCATCAAGGCCTATTATGGGGCAAAACATGTCAATTCATTAAATGCTCTTTTTCCACCTACAAGAGTTGTTGGACACACACCTCAAACCGTACCAGTCTGTTCAATCCCTGGGTAAGAGTAAAGCTGGATCAGTCATTAAGCACTTCTTTGAGGGGTAAGCAATACTGCAAAGTCCAACTGGCAAATGACCACAGCAATAGTGCCAGGAGAGGTCTCTTCTCTTGTTGCAATTTGACATTGTTCTAATCATAGACCTAAAAAAAAAACTGATGCCAAGTTTGGGTTATGGCAGGAACCAGCATGGTACCAACCTCCCATGTGACCTGTATGCCTTTGACATGACCGGTGTTGACAGGTGGTTGTTTTTTTTCATCAGCAAAATGGAACAGCTCTCCACATGGCGACTGAGACGGCACTGTAAATGGGCATAATGACACAGCCTAGTGTTTTGCTGTGTTGCGCCAAATACAATACATGACTCACTGACCAATATCGGACTCTGCCACCTGGCATCATTGCACTGTGAGAGAGTGACACAATTCCCTCAAAAGCCTGGACGCTGCATAAGATAGCACTGGATAAAATACATCTATTTTAAACTTAATGCTGCCCTTTCAATCCTTATCCTTGATAATGCAAGATACAGCACAGTCTATTTCTTACCACACTAAGTGTTGTATGTGTTAGCTACGTTAATTAAGCTTAGTGGAACCTTTGTACTATTTTTTTCCTTTTTTTTCAATTTACAGTGACTTACTAGATGTGTTTCAGTATTGTAGTTCTAGTCTTTCCTTTCCTTAGGTAGCACTCCAATAAATCTCTTGGCTAGGCCATGCGCCACACCATATATGCACTTGCATGTAGCAAGTGGGCAGAGAGCAGAGGAAGTGGACCTGAGAGGAGATGGTATCCAGTAGATGCTTGCTGAGGGGCAAAAGGCTGAGAGCCTCCCAGACAGACTGGAGCTTAGAACAGTCGTACAGGCGACATCTTCCCATTCCCTGACCATGTTTCATTGTTTAACGAGCTACATAGCCTCACAAATGAACCACTCTGATGATAATCAAAAGCCACCACCATCACCATTATCATCATCGTCGTCGTCGTCGCTCTCATCATCACAGAACTCAACATCCTATCCAGCTGTGACCATCACTATGACCACCATCAAAGCAAGCAGCAACACCACGCATTTAATCAGACCACATTTCAAACAGCTTGTGATACCGTTTAGCTTAGCGCCGCTAACACCGTCAACTTTTGAACTGCTCTGCGACCGTGGCCCTGGCGGCTTTAAGCACATTTTCAGTCAGTCAGTCAGTCAGTCAGTCAGTCAGTCAGGCTGCCCACTCAATGTGATGCCGGATCCCTCGTGGTGGTGAGGTGGCCGAGCTGTTTCTGCTGCTCACTCACGCCGAGGGGCCTCTGAGTTCAGTCTCCATTTGGACAAATAGGGCTGAACGAGGCACAAGTGCCCCTTCACGCTCTACACGCGCGCGCTCACACACACAAAAAATGTGCAGATGCATACACACGTGCGCGGGAGGCATGTACAGTACACACACACACAGACACACACACTTACACAAATTCACATGTGAGGAGCATTCCACGGCATATCCCTGCCAAATGACTTCATTAATGAAATGAATTATTTATTCATGAAAGGCACACAATCACAGTGAATTATCCCCGATGATATTGCCCTGTTCTCTGCTCCTCTACACTGCTGTGACAGGCCGTGCTCCAGGACATGCAGGGAGTGAAAATACGACTGGGAAGAGAAAGATCATGAATAGCTGACTCTCTGTGATACTTTTCAATCTACTCTCACTTAGTGCCTGCTACAATGTCTAAATACAACTAAATTCGTAACATCATGAAAGGAAAAAAAAACATACCATTCTAATGTAGCTCTCTCTCTCTCTCTGTAGTGCCCTCTCCTTGCACAATGCATCTAAGTTCATTTATTCTACTTCATTTTCCCTGAAGATAGTTTTTAAAATATATATTCCCTTTGTAACACAATTACTAAACTACGGCTTTTATCTGCTATCCACATCTCTGGTTTATTATCATTGTAAATGATTACCATCATAATCCTGGAGAAAATGAAGTGATCTACAGTATGTTAACATCAGCTCCCAAACCAAGGCCACCAACAGCAGGATCATCTCCACAACCATCAAAGTTCAGGCTGCAAAGATCTGCTCCCAGAGATGTGAAAGAGCACAGCGTGCGCCACATGCAAACACAGGTCCACATGCCCTCCTTATGCCCACCTCCGGCATGGCATGGCAAACCACATCACACAATCATTTCCATCAGAGCTCTGGCCCAGGCAGTCCTCACACACAGCAGACTGACCCAAATCATCAAACTGAGACTCTTCCAGAACAGCCTGCGTCTTTTCAGGGAAACAACCTAGATTGAGCTGTGACAAGACTGGGTTTCTCAAGGGTTGTGCTTTAATTCATTTTACTAATTACTTTGGCTGTAATAAGAGGCTGAGGCAGGGGCCAGTAGCTTGGATTTACATTTGACCTGAGAGAATGAAACAACGTATGGTATTCTGAATGAACCAAATAGCTTGTCTTTACCAGTTTATGACAGTGTGAATGATATTTAAAATAAATAAATACATTTAAAAAAAAAAACAGAATCATCAAATACTTGGCAGAAGTTGGACCAATCAGTGTGGAATATATGCGTTCTTATGATGGTTCAAACACATTATTTACCATAACCATGTTCATCATAGAAAACCTGATGCATTCCGATCACACACACACACACACACACACACACACACACACACACACACACACACACACACACACACACACACACACACACACAAACAGAGAGAGAGCCGTTGCAGTCAAGTTATATTCACCTTTTTCTGGCGTATCTGTTACAGATCGATCCCAATGACCACGTCAATCAGTCGACAATGACCATGTAGAGAAAACGTCCAGTAGCATGCAAGTCTGCCATAATATTATCGGTGTGTTTTAGATCAGAGCAGCATCCTAATGATTTTACCGCGCCACTATAGAATACATTTCAGTTCAAGCATCTGCAGTTATCCAAGCACATCATTCGCACATGAAGGGAGGAAAACGACGGCCGTGCAACGGGCAGTTTGGGTGATTGCAAGCAAATCAATCCACTAAAATCCGGAGCAGGAATGACACAACAGACATGGCTTGATAACGCAAAGAAAAATCAGAGAGGCTGCGATGGAAGTGCGCTCGGACCGTTGGGCAGGTGGCTGTTATGCGCTAAACTAACGATAAAATCCGTCACTTCCCAAGTGAAATGTTTAGACAACAATCTCTCTCATATCAACCGCATCACGAATTAACGACAATCTGCTGAGCTGTACAATATAAAACAGTACCTTGAGAGGCCGTCGTTTCCAAAGACGAATCTAGTGCTGGGAGCGAATGGCTGACTTTTCTCGTCCGCTTTCCCAACACGGATCAGCAAGGAGGGTGGGGGGGCATGGGGTGGGTGGATGGTTAGGGGAGAGACCTCGTAGAGATGATGCCACTCCCGGGAAGTAGGCTCGACTCAACCCGTGAAGACTCAGATGCTACAAGTCTCTCTATGTCGATCCCTCTACAACAAATCGCAAATATTTGTTTTTGAATCCAAAAGCTCAACAGTTAGGCTACTTTTGACGCGCCTTTTTTTCAACCTACTACAATTTGACAACAACAGTTTTGACATCAAAAACATATTTAAAATCCGAAAGTCTCAAATAAATGATTAAGCAAATAGTCTGGCTCACAGGGCTATATCAAATGAGAGCCATGCCAACCCCATGTTGCACATAGCCATACACTAACCTATAAAAGTTCCACTGATTTTCGTACTTTCAGTGCCTGAAAGATCACCAGCAGAATACAAGAAGACATTAAGCAATGACAGCGGCCACCTATGCACCGAATATCTGAATAGCCTACCTAAAATGCAGAATAACGCTAGCTTTCACTTGAGGATGAGTGCATAGTCTACAACAAGCAAATGCTGCCCCCCTCTGTTGAGGTCTGTCTCTTTCCATACCAGAAGCTTAAATTGAAACCAGAGCTGCAAATGATCAGAAGTAGCATAAAGGTTTTTTTTTTTTTTTTATCCACAATCACTTCTGAAAAAGGAACGGGGGTATAGGCCTATTGCTTTAGGCTGAGCCAAAGTGACAGCAGTGTTGTTAAGCAAACAAATGCATTTAAAATAATAATAATACAAAAAACAACGATATTCAAACAAAAGGCCTATGCACAATATAAAATCACATTGATGATAAATTATTATATTAGGCTAAATCATTTATTTTGCCACGAACATATAGTACACAATACAAACTGTTGTAGCATGCACATTTATAAGCCAAAGTCATGCTTGGTATTACACTTAGATGAAACATATCAACCACATTTTCACAGGTGTACAAATAACACTAGTCTATATGGTATTGTCTGGCCGTATACTGCTTTACATTTATGATCTAAACCACAATGTTTAACTATCTTAACCTTTCTTACTCTTCCAGTCTCTACAGCATCTACAATGATATCATATGAATATGGCGCCACATAGTGGAGGGAGAAAATGGTTGGACAAAAAGGTTTGAAGGATATTGACAGGAATATTTATCAGCTGAATGATGAACAAAAAAAAATAAAGCTCTGCTGCAACCAAAAGAACTACAGGAACACAATAATCTTACATGGTATTTTTGGACATATACTCATTGGCCGGGTTTCCCAAAATCGTTAAGAAGCTCTTAAGTCCTAAGAACTTCTTAGGAGCGTTCTTAGAACATTCTTACAACGCTCCTAAGAAGTTCTTAGCACTTAAGAGCTTCTTAACAATTTTGGGAAACCCGGCCATTATATGTACATATTTTTAACATGCTATAAATACTAAGAATGTGTCTAGGTAAGGATAGAGAGTTATTACAGGTATTTCATCATACGATAGGCTACACTCCCAGTCCTACTATACAAATCTTAAAGTTTTAGTTCTTCTTCGTTAGGGGAGACCTTCCCTGCTTATGCCTGTCCTGTGGTTGCATCACTCCAAACACATCTTCAGGTGGTTGATGGTTATATGGTTGTTGATTGATTGTTTACATTTTGTGAAAGTCCTCTTATCTAACTATGGGGTAGACTGCAAATAAGTTCATTTCCCCAAAGTCTGCTCCTTTAAAGGGTGAGTGCAGGAAAGTATCTGGTGTGCACATGAAAGTATACACAAGAAGTTCAGATGCACATTAGAAACTTGAAAAACTAAAAAAAAAGAGAACTATTTGGCACATCCGACGTACCCATGTCTAGGGACTCCGGCATATTCATGTCCTTTTAAGGGTTCTAAAAATGAAATCCCAGTAAATCCAAAAACATCTATAAAACAGTTTGATCCTTGCCTCTTTGTGGAACATGTCCCACAACGCGACAAGTAGACCTCTAGCCAAAAACATGAAAGTGCTAAGCTGAAGCCACAAGAGATTTCATACAGAACTGCATTATGAAATTAAATCATCTAGCCTAGTTTAGGCCAATATCAGGTTTAAAAAATGTGTTGAGTGTGAACTGCCATGGACAGAATCAAGATTCAGGTTCTGTAAGGGCTGAGGTGTTAAGACAACGAAGTCCTTGTGTCTGGCCCTCATCACACCTGAAGTCCCAGTCCTATGGCTGCCCTACCATCCCGGACCAACCCGGATTCCTGGCCCGCACACCCTAGCAACCCACTACTTGCCCTATGACAACTCCTACACTGTAATCCCTATGGACAATGCATTCCCCTCAGTGGAGTATTTAATTTGTCTGACTCTAAATGGAATTCATGCATTATCATACTGGTTATGTAACCATCCTATTTGTAACATGTACTGTACCTCAAGTGGCTTTAGACACCATGTTATATTCTCCTCCTGTTTCTCCAATTATAGGGAACACTGGCCAGAGGTCACACAGTGACACCTGCCAGGAGGTTAGTGAACTAGTGAACAAGTCAGGGAAAAAAATCATAAAACAAAGCTAACATTTTAAGTCCATCTTATAAAATGTGTAGGCCTAGCTTTCATATGAGTTTACAGGTGTGCATGCATGTAGGCTAGGCTACTTGGGAAAATGTTCAGACTTGTCATACCTCAATCTGGCAGACTGCCATGTCCAATCTTTTAAATGTAAAACTAGTGTAATTAGCAATACATTAAAAACGAATAGTTAATTTTAAATGTGTTTAACTAGCCTTCTCACAGAGTCAAATATTTTCACAGTGCCTCTCAGCTTCCTCTTGCCAGTTTTGACCTGTGATGTGCTGCTCTTTTGATAGATGGAATAATCTGCTGAAATTTGGTTTGAATTTCAAAAATTTCCAAATTATCATTCATGCTTTGTTTTATTTTATTCTGATAAGACATGCAATTTGTGTTGGTTATTAATATTATAGGCTACAGCAAAGGCTACGTCTAGCCTCACCATCTGACTGAAGGGATTGCTCACTTAAATGATCTTTGAGAGTGCTTGATATATTAAAGTAGGCTAGGCTATTTTCGGTTCTTGATTTTAATCATAGACAGTAAAAGAATTCTGGATATTAGATTTGTCTAAAGTCAACAACACAAAACGATCTGAGATGCTGTGATTATGATAGGCCAATGAATATGCGAGTTGGTCTGATGTTTATTCTCCAGAACTGTTGGTGGCAGTAGTGCGCCCGTTTGTTGATTTTGCCATTGTTAGTAAAGAACAGACGAAGTCGTGAAATGTGTCTGAGTATTTTTTGCTGTTGTCCCGCGTCGGAGGTGATGTAGTGGTGCAGTTCAACCATATAACTTTTTTGCAACTTGTGAAGACAAGGTACATAATTTGCACTAATTATGCCACCGCAGAATTGAGTAATATTTAGTGTTTTAAAAATGGAGTGAATCCGGGCTCTTGCTAGCTGGTCTGGTTAGTCCCAACCAAAAATAATTATCGGGGACACTAGGCAGGCAGGTGGGATAACGATAGTTAGCTTATTTTAGTTATCCACATTGTTAAGCTAGACCTAAGTCTTTTTCATTGCATTAGCTTGAAACGTTCTATTTTCTCTCCAAAGCTGCTTTCTTTGCAGAAGACCCAGCGGAAACAAAGAATATGGCGTCCCTGGTAAGGCTACTTTCACGTTGTTTTGGATAATTTTTTGTGAGCTAATCAGTGTTTTTGAATGGGATGTTTCGTGACGGCTAACTAACACCTGTGTGCATTGAGCAAATGCTGTTAGCAAGCCGGCTTAACCCTAAATTGCTCTTAAGTACCTGATCTAGCTCTAGTCCTTGTCATTATTATTTATGGAAATGGGTAAGCCAAAGTGTCCTAATGTGTTTGGCTTGTGTTTTTGCGTATCTAGGGTGGAAGCAGTTCAGCTACAGAGTACACAGTACGAGTTCCAAAGTGAGTATCATTTTAGGGTTGTTTTGAAGTCTGTTTCTCCATCCACTTACCCGTTGTTGTCGATTTCAAAGATTTAGTTGACCGTGTATGGTTACAATAATGTCTTGCGTATAACCAGTTGCGATAAATGCTTCATTGCGCACTCTGCGCCTGTGTACCATCGTAGGCTACCATCATTTGTTGACATTATTATATTATATTATATTATATTATATTATATTATATTATAGCGGCATATATTATATTATATTATATTATTGCTGTGTAGCCTTTGCATGGAGACAGTGAGCAAACTGTGGTGGTTCATTCCATAGATGTGTTAAAATGTTTCTAAAGCATTGGGTTTTGGTTTGCTCCATAGCACTGCAGTTAATAACTGTTCTTTTTTAAAATTTGCATTAAACAGGAATACAAGCAAGAAGTACAACATTATGGCTTTCAATTCTGGTGACAAGGTGAACTGCTCCACCTGGACCCAGGTAAGATGAAGTCACCTCTAATTAGCCATGTTGCTACTCAAGAGTCTTGTTAGGGATGTGCTGTTTTCAGTTAGCAAAGGCACCCATAGCCATTACACAGATAATTTTTACAGACTGTCTCAGTCCTCCTAGTCTCACTCAGTTTGGTGTTTTTGCTCTCTGCTGGTGCCTGGGCTACACAGGCCCGCATGGAACGAGACATGAGCAACAGGCGGATGTACGCCGAGGATGAGAACCAGGAGGGAGCCGCTGGAAGCGAGTTTGGCAAGAAGCAGAGGGAGGAGGCTCGAAGGAAGAAGTACGGCATCGTCACGAAGGAGTTCCGCGTGGAGGACCAGCCCTGGATCCTCAAGGTCAATGGGAAAGCAGGTCGAAGGTAAGACCACTGTCTGGAACAGTTTAAATTTTCCGTCGGTTGACACCCAGTGAGTGTATGTCATCGACACTACTTGTATGTCGTCGACAGTACTTCACTGAACGTATCATGTAATTTCCTATGTTGTTCTGAGGTCACACTGTCAAAAACGGTCATGTTGTGTGTGTGTCTCATGTGACACAATGATCCCCTATCTCTCACCCACATCTCATTAGGTTCAAGGGCCAGAAGAAAGGAGGGGTGACTGAGAATGCCTCCTACTATATCTTCACCCAGTGCCCTGACGGAGCCTTTGAGGCCTTCCCCGTCAACGGCTGGTACAATTTCACCCCCCAGGCCAAGCACCGCACTCTGACGGCCGAGGAGGCAGAGGAGGAGTGGGGCAGGTGGGTCTGCCTCTGTAGGCCTTTTTTCACCGACAGAGAACCGGCTGCGTTCCCGTTCGCGAACCAACATTTGAACCGTTCGTCGCGTTTTAACCAAACAAAAGCCGGTTCGGAACGTGGCACGTTGGTTCGGAAGTTGAACCAAAAAATAGTTGTTTTTTCCTGCGAACCGGAGTGGGCGTGTCATTGCGTCTTTCAGAGAGTAGAAGGCTAAAAGCATGAGTTTTCCGTCCATATCAACTGTTGCCATAAGTAAACAAAACGATTCAACTAGCATTACACTGCAGACGCTGTTTCTGCCGTTTTAATGGGACAACTGGTCATATCATTCTCCCGTTTATGCATCTCATTAACTTTTGATTTTGCATGCACCACCCATTGTTGATGACACATCCTTGGTTCTGTTCAGAACTGGTGTAAATGCGGGCTGGTTCACTAGATAGCACCACGGTTCAAATAATTCTGAACGGCACCAGTTCAACACCAGGTTCGTTCTCGGTGAAAAAACGCCTTGTGTCTTGTCTAGATTGGACTGTAGGGTTGCAGTGTTATACCTGTATTGCGGTGTACAGTGGTATGAAAGTCCATGGTTATTATCACACCATGCACTTTTGCTTTATACTGGTTTTGGAGGATACATGCATTTGAATGGATATTAGGTGGCTGCCGAATGAGTCAGCATATCGATTTTTTACCCATCTTCTAGCACATCATTCTAAACCATCCCCATCCATTATAACATGCATCTAAGTTCCTGGCTAAATATGTGCTTTAAATACCGAAAATCTTGATATTTTCACGGACATGTTGTGAAAATTTCTTATCGTTGCAACCCTACTGGACTAAACAGTATTGGTGTGGGGATGGTGACAGCTGATTGCACTTATGATATCTACACTAGTTAGAATATACCAAGTCAGGAAGGTGTCTGTGTGTGCAGGATGATTGTGTATGTATGGTGGGTTTTGTTGGGTCTCTTTGCAGGACCTACGTCTGTCCATGGACATGGAATGAGTGGAGATGCATCAGCGAGAACACGGCCACCATATTTCAGTGTAGGGGAGAAGAACTTGATGAGCGAGCTTGAAGAAAATGTACTGACCGGTTAGGTGGGGAACTTCTCGTTTGGTAGGAGGAACAAGGTGGTGAACCACTTCAGCATCATGCTCCAGCGACGCCTCAG
Source organism: Sardina pilchardus (assembly GCF_963854185.1). NCBI lineage: Eukaryota > Metazoa > Chordata > Actinopteri > Clupeiformes > Clupeidae > Sardina > Sardina pilchardus. Next base: position 9,807,209 of record NC_084996.1, on the reverse strand, counting down.
GGAGCAGGAGCGCGGCGAAGACGACGACGACGACGAGGAGGGCGGGAAAGGCGGCAAGAAGAAGAAGAAGAAGGGCGGCCGGGGAGGCAGCGACCTGCGCATCACCGACCTGGAGGACGACCTGGAGATGAGCAGCGACGAGAGCGGCAGCAGTGGTGGAGAAGGTGAGGGGGGAGATGGAGTGAAACTGCAGGAATCAGAGGGGTTGTAGGGGATAGCCTGGGAGAATGTGGGCGTTAAGGCCTCAGTGATGCCTCGTCAAAGACGAGGTGTGCGTAGCATAGCGTACAATTTATTCCAAAAGCAAAGCGCAAAAACAGGACAAACAGGAGAGAGTCAGTAGTCAGTGGTGTCGGGGTGTTGTAGCGATTGTAATGTGCTGTGTGCGTGTTGCTATGTTCAGTAAGCAGGCAGGCCTCTTGAGACTCTGATAAGGCACCTTAAAAGCCTGAGTATACCGCAGGTGTACCAGGTTAGCATTAAGGAGCCGGCTACGCCCACCTGTGCACCAGAACGGGGGAGACGTCCAAAACACAAACAGCAGGCCCAGAGCCATAGAAAGAGAATTGCGACACTCTTTGATGTTGCCTCCACACGATTAAAAGTAAAAAAAAAAACTGCGCTGAATCGTCGGAGGGTGGGATGTACTTTTGGATGCTGAAGGGTGTAATCCATTAACTCATTGACTACTGACCAAGATATTGGCTGTTAACAGTTCCAAAACTCCCATAATGCGGAAGTAGCCTGGAAAAAGCGCTGCCATTTTTTCCTATGGAGGTCTATGGGAGTGTCACCGCTCTGAGCAGGCCTATCAGGCTGTCACAATGGGCGAGTCTAGAAATGTAACCGCGGAGACTGAAAAGTACTAAATGGCCCTTTTCACAGATGGAGAGAGCAAGCCAAAGAAGAAGAAACCCAAGGGGAAGGGGAAGAAGAAGAAAAAGGGTGACGGTGACAAAAGTGCCAATGAGGACAGTGATGATGGTGACTTTGAAGGTTTAGAAGTCGACTACATATCAGATGAAACTAGGTATGGCCACTTGGAAAGATTTTTAAACTGAAATGTTGGTGATATGTATCCACAAGTTGTTTAAAACCTAATGTGTATAAAATTATGCAAATTCAGAAAGCTCCCTTAATGTTGGGATGAGAGTAAAATCTTGTGTTCAAACTCTCTTGCTCTCTGCAGTTCTGAAGAAGAGGAGCAAGAGAAGGCAAAGCCCAACAAAGGAGAGGACGTGCCTAAAGGTGCATTGTCCCACTTTTTTTGCTTTAAAGTGATTTGTGTGACTCACAGCAAGGTTATGGAAAAACACTCGTAAAGAAAGAATGATAAGTGCCTCAGAAAGGGGAGCGCATGCGTGTGTGTGTGTGTGTGTGTGTGTGTGTGTGTAAAACAATTTGACTTGTGTCACATATCCAAAACCATCATTTACACTTTCACCATTTTTATGGATTGTTGGAAAACAACACCTCCCATGCTTTCATTTTTTGTCTCGCCATGTGAACATTCATCTAGCTCAATGACTATTATACCATTTGTCATTCATGTGCAAATGACCACCCTCTCTAATGAAATTGTTGGGCGTCCACCACCTAGGTATTGACGAGATGTCTGAGAGTGAGGAAGAAAGTGAGGAGGAGAAACCGAATGAAGAGGAGACCAAAGAAGAGGAAGAGGAGGATGAAGGAAAGAAGACCCCTGTGCACATGGAGAAGAAAAAGAAGAAAGGTTTTGTCGAATTGTTGTTTCTCCACGTATATAATCGTACCCGTTGTGTATATGTTTGTACATGTGTATAACTGCACTCCAACCCCTTAAGAGATTCTCTGTGTGTGTGTGTGTGTTTGTTTGTTTGTGAATTAGCAGACAGCAGTGGAGAGTCGGACACCTCAGAAGACAGTGACATCGATGGAGAGGCCACCTCAGCTCTCTTTATGGTAGTGAGGGCGATCTATGCTGTGTGCTTGCAAAGCAAGCAGCAGGCACTCTTCATACAGAGCCAGTGGACCCCTGGCTCTGAGGTCTGAGGTCAAGAGAATGGGTTTTTAATCTAAGCAGTTCGAACCTTTCTGCTTAAAACACGTTAACTGTTGCTAAAAAAAAAAAAAAAATGAGAACACAGATCCTATATTCACACAGTGATTGAAATCACTCCGATTCAAACCTTTGACACTCATGACCAGAGTACTAAAACCTGCCAATGCTTACCAAGCTGCACATAACTTGTTTTACATAGAGTAACACACTCTCTAGATGAGAGCGTCACAAAAGTGTACGTGCTGCCTCTGAGTGTCTGCATGCTTTGCAATCCCACTCACAGAAGAAGCGCACCCCACCCAAACGTGGAGGCCGGGGCTCAGCTGGAAGCTCCAGGACAGGGAGTCGCCCCGGCACACCATCCATCGACAGCGCCTCCACCTCCAGCACGCTGAAGGCAGCCGCCAGCAAGCTGGAGCAAGGTTAGAGTGTGACGATGGCTCTGTAATGCAGACACATTAAGATGGGCGATGTAAACGTAAATCTGCAGTACTTAAGTTTTTCTTGCACTTCATCTTGCTTATATCTTGCTATTATCTCTTACTGTATGCAGGGCACTGTTGTTCAGCACTGTCTCAGGCTGTTTTATTTTTTCTCAGTGAAGTGGTTATGTGTGCTGTGCTATTCACCAATCAGAGCACACCTAAGAATAGAACTGGTTTAAGACTTATTCTGTGTCTTGCATACAGGAAAACGTCAAACAACAACGACCAGCGCAGAGACCCCAGCGGCCAAGAGGCTGAAGATGGACCCCTCCCCTCAAAGCCCCTCAGGAAAGAGTACTCCTCAGCCCTCGTCTGGGAAGTCCACGCCCAGCGCCAGGTACATACATCTGCAGTGTGTTTTGAACCCACTTACCGAAACTTCCAGTTTACACGATTTATTTCAGATACGTCTAGCTCTGTTGTGGATAAGGTCTCCAGGGTATTTTGGTCAGGGGAGTTAAATACGTTACAATACAAGGTGAAGTTTTAAAATGTGTACAATTTTCTTTTTCTCCCCTCATCCCCTCCCCCCTTTTCAGCAGTGATGTGCAGCTGACAGAAGATGCAGTGCGGCGGTATCTGATCCGCAAGCCCATGACCACCAAGGACCTGCTGAAGAAGTTCCAGACAAAGCGCACTGGACTCAGTAGCGACCAGACGGTCAATGTGCTCGCCCAGATCCTCAAGAAGCTCAACCCGGAGAGGAAGAACATCGGTGACAAGATGCATTTCTACCTTACCGAGTGAGGCCTTTGGAGAAGAGTGGCTTGCATGTGGAGAGACACAGCAGGGCCTCTGAAAAGCAGTGAATTGGGGGATTAGGTGAGGACTTCACACAGGACTGCCTTGGAGGGAACAAGAATGTTTAAAATATCACTGGAGCTTGATTATCCCAGGTTGACTTGGAGTTAGAACCCCACAAGGGGGTTAGTATTGCATTTTGAGATCGAAAATGATCTGAATTATACCAAGCTCGAATGAGCTGTGGTACATAGCCACTTAATGGAATTGCTGTTTTTTTTCTATTTGTGTACTTTTAAATAAATATATATGTTGTGAGCCAGTGTGCCAACCTGAATAAAACACACATGGTAATGTCATGTTAGTTACTCTTATTCAGCCTTTCTGGTCCATTTTCCAGATAGCAATACAAAGTAACTCACGCGACTTTGGGAATCTCTGGAACCATGAAGAATTGCATGAACTCAGAAACATTAATGATCTCTCAAAGATGAGTTGGCCCATTATAGAAACCCACCTGGGTATTGATGTTGACAATTTCTTACAAGTGGACTTAAATTAAGTGTTTTGCAGCATTCACCCTACATGACATTGGTTGAAGTTTCTGGACCTGGGGTGTATTTCCCAAACCCACAGTGTTTGTTGCAATGCAATCTCCCTTTTTTTCTCCCCCATTTTGGGAAATGCACCCCTGAGTGACACTGAGCTTGGTCTGGTGACAGCCAGGCTACCGCTCTGTCTTTTGAGTGGCTGCGGAGAGCACTGTAGAGGAAAACAGGAGCATAAACCAAGACACTCTTTCATATTATAGCTTTCTTTACTACTTAATATGTACATACATTGGATCATAAATTGTTGACAAAATGTCCTTAATTTATAGCACGTCTTCACAGAAGGGGAGGGGGTGGGGCTGACAGCTTTTAACTTTATAAGTGCTAAGCAGTCATAATAACCTTGATAGGCTACATTTCAAATATCTTGAGAGGGCGGTCCTCTTAAATGTAGGCTATACAGATATCTGCATTAGATCTAGAAAATAATTTAACACTCAGTTGTTTTAACAACTTCGTTAATGCACGCAAGCACGCAAGCCTGAATTCATTCTGGAAGATTCCGACAGATGACGGAAATACGCCGATGACGAGGGACTCGCCGTCCGTCGAAAAATGACTCTTCATCCTTCATGATCTCGTGTGTGAACTTGTACCTGGCCTCATTCCTGTAATGGAAAAAGGTAAAACTGTAGAGTAAGTAGCATAACTGTAGTTACAAACAATGTCTTTCAACACGAAAAATGACTGTACAAAATCAGTAGCCTATATTGCAGATAGTTTGATGTAGGCGCGCGCCAACTGGAATGTGACCACTGTAGTTCACGTCCAGATAGATTAATACACACCAGTTATGCATTTAAGTTGGTAAAAGGTGAAGGAAATTATTGTGTAGTTTACTAAAATGTCGAGAACAATAAGGTACATGATAGATAGCTGGATAAATAGCAGTGGCGTCGAATGAAATGGGCTTATTATCAATTTACCTGAGAATGTAAAGAGACCGTTGAGGCAGCAACAGATCTACCCAGTCAGTTTTCACTTCTTCGCGCACTAGTCGCATGACGCTGGCAGAGAGAAGGCTGATACCCGCAATTGTAGTGCCACAAAACTATAGTGTAACAGAGGAGAAAATGCAGGTTTTTTTTCTTGCACATGAAGTTTTAGAGGCCATGACAACTGCTGTATCAATCAATTCAAGCTAAACTCATGGAATATCATATGAGGCTATGTACCTTGACGCTATCGATGTGGGGTTTGATGAATCCGGCCTTATCCAGGTCTAGGACGTGCACAGGGCCAAGCAGCTGGCTATCCTGTGAGAATGCATGCGCTCGTAGCCGACGAATGACAGCCTCACAGGCAGCACCCCACTGGACACGCTCGGTTTCACGGAAACCGTGAATGGCCTTCGGCAGCATTAAGAGGAGAGGTCATTTCATCACGGATATCATAAACAATGAATATTAGGCTACACCACCAACAACAGCACTCCTATACAAACAAACATTTACATATCACCCTTACTGTTGTCTTAAATCATGCATGTTAATGCAATTTTCCATCTAGCTTCTAAATAAATATTGGTTTGTTTTGGTTAGGTCAATCAAAACTAGTGAAATAACATACTGCGCTGTGAAGTAAACACCATGCACATGCACATGCCATGGGCTACAGTTAACTAGGCCTAACGCTAATACAAACACTTGTTATGGCTAGCGGTCAGGACAACTTACATCATCCCAGTGATCAAACTCGTATCTCTTCTTTTTAAGCCCCGGTTCCAGTTCTTTCAGTAGCGCCTGCTCCTCTTCTTCGCTGATGAAGTCTACCTGAACTTCAACAAAGTCCCGCACGCTCTCAACAAGGTGAGGAGAAGAGCCGCATAACCATGCAGTACTTGTTTCACCTTTCGAGCCGTCTCTCAGCGGTCCTGACAGGTCAGGTACTGTGGAGAAATTAGAATGACATAGAGCTCTGACTTGTGCGCTTCTCTGTGCTTGCTTGACAAATCTAACAAGAAGCCTCATATCTTCGTTTCCCTGTGGCCTTCTATTGAAGTTATTGCTCAAATGTAAAATTCAACATTTCCTTCTGCACGCAGCCATATTGGATTTGAAAAGCATTGTGGGAAATGCTGTTTACAGTCAGACGTCAACAGTAACTGTTTTAAAGTTTGCTGCCACCTACTGACTGTATTTGTACTTACATCCTGCACTGACGGTAAAACCGCAATGGTGGCTATGATTTTAGACACTATCCAGGGCTGGACAAAATGTACATTTTTCATAATGTCAGGTCTTTCTCCAACCTGTGTGTAATTTCTTGTAAAGGCAGACTTATTCTCTATCTTTGCCTACTCAAAGCTATTCTATTTCTATTCACACACACACACACACACACACACACACACACACACACACACACACACACACACACACACATGCACGCACACGCACACACAGCCTGAACTCTTATTGGCAGGCCCTCCTTATCAATTAGCTAAACTGACTTTAATGACTGTAATTCCCTCTAAGTGTCGGTGAACAACAGCACAGACAAGTGTTGTGGTGTTGTGGCTGTGGTGTGGACCAAACAGCAGCCCATGTCTGATTTACATGCGGTGGCTTGGCTTAGCTTTGCCGTGCTGCACTGCTGAGCAGTCAGCAGATCTGCATGGCACTAGGGATTAGCCCCAGAGGCACACAGTGGAGGGGAGAATGACAGTGGTTGACAATGCTACCAGTGCCACTTGCTTACAGTGGATTCTTGACCACTTATACATTTATTCATGTAGCTGACACACTTTTATCCAAAGCAACTTACAAGTGAAGGATGCCATTTCAGTTACAGTGCAGCAAGAGAGCTTAAAGCAGCAATATATTTATGTAAAATGCATGTAGGCTACATATTTATGTAAGATGCAAGAGGTTGGTATAGCGCATGTGTTAAGTAGAAACCATTGTTCAAGAGAGATAGAAAATAAACAGTGCATGCTATAAATTGGAATTAGGCATGTTTAAAGGTGTCTAGGAGAGGAGTTGATCTAGGAAGAGCTGGGTCTTAAAGGGATTCTTGAAGATACAGTAGATGACCACCAGTGCAAGGTTAAACCAGTGTGTGTTTCACTCTGGAAGGTTCAACGAGTTATTTGACTTTGAGTGGAAAAGCTGTAATGACAGCGTCAGTGCAGATGAAACATTTGCTTGTCAAATATTAACATATGCTAGCCTGCTAGATTTCTAGGCTAAACACTTGTAGTCTAGCCAGTCTGCTCCGCATTAACTCAGAGTCAGACCCTCTTTCAGAAGATTCCTGATTGATTATTTTGTATATTTTTATCTCACTAACTAGGCCAAGATCTGTGTCTTGTGTATTTTTATGTGTCATCAATATGTATCAAGAAAAACATTTGACACAGTCTTGACATGACAGGTGAAAGCAATATCCTTCTATAAATGCTGTGTGTTTTTGTTGTGGTTTTAACAGCAGTAACAGTAGATAGGGCGGTCATTTATTGTGTCTTGTCCTTTTTTTGCCGTTTTCATAGTAGAATCCAAATGGAAGAAATACACAGTGTAATGTTCTCCCATTTCTTCTAAACAACTGATATTGCCTGGAAGGGTTTCAGAAAAATGTACTCTGACGACCTCTGAATAATTTGTCACAATAGTCTCACGTCAGTTCACATACAGCTGTATCTGCTATCGAAAAATAAAAAGAAGAGAGATGAAGAAAACAGGCTGGAAACTTCACAAATGTTTATCACAATGTGGTGTTTGTGGTGTGCTCTACTGCTAAGCATTTGTGTTCATCAGGCTGGGGAGTTCTGTAACGTTACGTGACAGTAATATCTGTGGCAGACATAGGTAACCAGATAAGGACAGCCAGGGAATTCCTCTTCCTCTGAAACCCTTTAACCCCTTCAAATGTAAGCAGAGTGCAGTGCTCATTTCAGTCAATACATTGATCCCATTGAAAAAGAATAGGATGTTCATGAAAATAATCACTATTGTGAAATTGACCCAGGCAATTGTCCCCTGTGTCTATCTATGTACTGTGCTTATGCACATAAACGGCAAATAATTGTAGTACGTGTGCCTAGTTTTAGATGTCTCTCTGATATCCTTTTATCACTAGCTTACCTGCTGAAAATTGGTCACTCTAGTCCAGTCAATCCAGTGTTCATGAACATTATGTTATTGTTTGAAACTCAGTGAACTCCAGGAGTGTCACACACTTGAATGATATGATATACTGTACCTTCCTGTTTTTCTGATGAATTTGTTAGATTGAAAATACAGCATGTTCTCTCTTTGTGTGTAAACATATGAGCTTTTTTTTCCACTTTCAGATGAAGATACCTTGGAGCACAATTTGAACCTAGTTGAACCACTAGGTGTCGCTGGAGAGTAATTGCGGACTGCTGACATAACCACTACAAACCAGCTGCTTTTCAAGTAAGAGCTATGTCTTGTACTGTCAAATAGAGGCATACTCAGGTGTACCACTGGGAATTCCTAACAATTACATTTATCAATGAAAATTTTAATATCCCATGAGTCCTAAGCCAAGAGAATACAGTTTTCACTATCTGCCTTGTAGAACACTGCATTTCACATTTTCAAGGTTAAGTGACATCATTCTCTTCCTGGGCAGAAAGGAGAAGCGAGGCTTTGGTTTTATACATGCTCTTAGTATAGTGCTCGTATTGATTTGAAATGCCTCTTGTATTCAATTTCCTTGAGATCCTCACATAAGAAAAAGCCGTTATTTATGAATATGCTAATCATACATCAGCTTGAAAAACAGGGCAGCAATAACACAAGGCTGATATTAGGACACACACTACTACACTGCTATGTTTCTTTTGTTTGACACAGACGAGCTCTGTGAATCTGTTTAGATAATCATTAATTTCAAGTCTCTATTACTTATGTACTGTATACATGCCAGGGATGCACAAATATTTACGGCTTAACAACATTAATATTGGCTTCATGTTAGACCTCTATGTCATCTCGCTGTAACGTTGCAATGTGCCAGTGACCTTGGAGCCGTTAAGGTCACAGCGGCGTTTATCAAGTATAGCACAGCATCCCATTCATCAGATCATAGTTGTCCACCTTTTCTCAATGGGCGTTGTGACTGACAGGTTTAGGAGTCCTCAACACAGGAAATCGTTAGCAGACCAGCAGCTTAGAGCACTGTCCAAGAGGCTATGATTCACCATATTGATTCAAATGCGTATTTAGTGCGTCTACAGTGCAATCCACCACTTTATGTTTGAGACCGATGCGTCGTTAAAATTGCTATTTAAAGAAGCAATGGATAAAGGAAAGGAATAAAATAACTCAGTGTGTGTGTGTGTGTGTGTGTGTGTGTGTAGACATAACAAGAGAGAGACAATACAGTACATATCATTATGCCATCTCTCTAGTGTGGCCGAGTATCATCAAGTGTTTCAGTATACTGTAGGTTCGTTGTTAAGTAAAAACAGAAACATATGACATAACTGACCAAGCAGTGGTTCTAGTCTGACTAGTTATGACATTAACAGACATTGTAGAATGACAAAAAGGGACATTGTTGTGGAGCAACCCAAACCTACAGTGCTAGTTGATTGTATTGCACACCCTGTAACGGATATCACAATTGCTCTTTGGTATGAATGCCTCACCATTGCTTCAGAATTGCTTTGCATCTGAAGTTTCCACTCGGTCTCAACTAAATGTTCTGATTGGGATGGATTAATTCATACTTTGTTTCATAGTTTACTAACAATTTGTCTGAAGAGGTGCTCTAGCCCTGTGTCAATCACCCCCACTAACACAATTTGTCTGAAGAGGTGCTTTAGCCCTGTGTCAATCACCCCCACTAACATTAACACCATTATGTCTTAAGAATTTGACTCACTAATTAACAGTAATGTAGTTGCATTGAAAATGGAAATGTATTGGTCTCAGAAGTTGTGCAGGACAGCTCTAAGATGTGTCCTTCATGTAATCTTGTGTGTAATTCATTATGTGAAATTATTCATACGAAGAGAGCTTACAGAAGCCACAAGAACTGTTGAAATAATCATTCATATTATAGTTAATTTAGTTGAATTGTAAATATAAATAAAATATAATCCCATCATAAATGTAAGGCAATGGCTGAGCACTGTCTACACTTCAACTATGTATGTATTATAATCTTATTGACAATTAACATTATTACAATTAATGCAAAATTCTAAGAAAATATGATTTAGTTTAAACATGCTGTGTACTGTCCATAGTACACAGACACTCACACAAGCACATATTAATGTGCGCGCAAACACACACACACACACACACACACACACATACACACACACACACACACACACACACACACACGACTTACAGCTGTGCAGGAGTTAACCTAGGCACAGAAAGGTTAAGTCGAGAGCAGAGCAGGCAGCCCTATGTGCTTGGGGTTAATGAATAATTCAGCCTTATGAATCATTGAGATACACAGCCACTGCTAGACGGAACATGGTTGCACAGTCTTATTCTTTGAGTTCTTTCTAACCTCAGACTTGTGTATGCTTTACACTCACACATATATGAAGGGTAGGAAGTGCAAGACTAGCATGCACATGCTATCCACATACTTGCATGCATGTGCAGTTACATTGTTCATCCATGGAGTACATTTTGAATTACTGCATTTGCTACCACCAAGGCTTCTAGCATCATGGTGGAGCGATATTGCAAAGTGTATGTAGAGTCCACATACCTTGAAGTGATATTTTTCTGTTTAGCTCAAAAGAACACAATGAAAAGAGGGGAAAAATGAGAGAGTGAGATAAGGTGTATGATCATGTAACTGAAGGAAAGAATAGAACGAGACGAGACAGGGGGAACTCGACTCGACTCGAGGAGACGCATTTTAACTCTTCTCTTCCAACGGGGGGCTAAAAGTCTCTCTCGGCGACAGCTGGTGGACGGGGCGCGTCAGGAGGGCTGCCTCCCCTGTAAGCCGTGTCTGCTCTGCTTGCTATGCGCTGCTGCTGCTGCAGTGGCAGTGGCAGTGGCGGTGGCGGCGGTGGCGGTGGCTGCTGCTCTGTCAGATTAGAGCGGGGAACTTTAATGAGCACGAGCCCTCCCTGTGGTGGAGAGAGATGGGGTCTGCTCTCCTGGGGCGCTTCTCTTGTGATCCCCAGCTGCGTGACAACGCCATCGCTCCATGTCCGCAGTAGAGAGTGGAACCTTGGAGCGAAGCACGTGGTGAAAGCACTAGGCTACATTCCGACTTTATCACATGGATACTTATGAACATAGGTGTATGCGTATACACATGAACACATAATATAATGCATAATATGTATGTATGTGATATGCAAGCACATGTGTTGGTCTACTGTGCACAGCTACTCCCTGTATTTTAAGGACAGAACTTACATAAGCCTGCATACTGTATATGGGGTTTTATCAGACCGGATGGCCATTTTCAGCTGTCCTTACCTTTACTCACAAAGGCCTTCATCCCTTCTTCATCTCTTATCTCTTAACTGGGAGTATGAAATGAGATCGTCCCCTTCTCCCACATACTGTAATATCATGGGAATGACGGCTTCGTCTTAGTTTAGTATGGCAGCTGAAGACAAAATTGACCTCTCTTAATACAGTGCACACACTTGTGTATAAAGACACACACACACACACACACACACACACACACACACACACACACAGACAAAAAGCAAAAGGACCTTCACACCATATAATGACTGCAGTTGCCTGCAGTGCACCCTGCTGTTTCTAGTGTAGTGGAATCACAATCTCTTGGTTTGTTGTTTATATCAGGGCCAGATTAATAGTGGGGCAGCAGGGTCTGAAAAGTGGGTCCGTAATGATACACTTTTTTCTCAAATTCAGCAAATTCATCCTCATGACCTACAAAAGAAATGATTTCTGTACTGTTCTGGTTCCATAAGTTGGACAAAACAGTGTCTCAGACCAAACCATGATACAGTTTCACATCTTCCCTATGTAGCACAGTGTCATTAGATTAGATGACGATAAATCTGAGATTATGCAGGCTTGGAAGGCCCTGTTTGTCAGTGAAGCACAGTTCACACTGTATTCCTAACCTTAATTTATTGTGGTATCATTTGTATATGTTTCTCATTTAATTAAATGTTTAGTTTAACCATGCATATGTTCTATTAGGATGTGGTCCCTGCATTCTTCTTTCTTCCTTAAGCCTCCCTCTGTGGACATTTCCAGAGTGAGAAGAATGCATGCTGTAGGGTGTCTGATTGTCCTCACCCCAGGGACACAAACATAGCCTACTGTAGGTCATTGGAAGGTTAAAGGGTTTTGTAATATCCTTATCTCTGTTAATACTAACTGTTTGGATGGATCTTTGATCATAACAAGCCACATACAGCGCCCTCCACAATTATTGGCACCCCTGGTTAAGATGTGTTCTTTAGCTTCTGATAAATTCATTTTTTTTCCAAATAATATAGGACCACAATGAAAAAAAGCGTAAAATCCAACCTTTAATACAAGTGCATTCATTTAGAAGGAAAAAAATCCCACATTAAGAAATAATTATTTTACCTCAAATCATGTGTGCCACAATTATTGGCACCCCTGATGTAAATGCTTTGTACAACCCCCTTTTGCTAATAAAACAGCACCTAATCTTGTCTTATAATGTTTCACAAGATTAGAGAAAACAGAAAGAGGGATCTTCGACCATTCCTCTTTGCACAAAATCTCCAAATCATCCAACGACCTGGGTTCTCTCCTCTGCACTCTCCTCTTCAACTCACCACACAGGTTTTCAATGGGGTTGAGGTCTGGGAACTGAGATGGCCATGGTAGGAGCTTGATACGGTGTCTGGTGAACCATTTCTGTGTAGACTTGGCCATATGTTTAGGGTCATTATCTTGTTGAAAGACCCAGTGACGATCCATCTTCAGCTTTCGGGCAGAGGCCACCAGATTTTGATTTAAAATGTCCTGGTATTTCAAAGCATTCATGATGCCATGCACCCTAACAAGGTTCCCAGGCCCTTTGGAAGAAAAACAGGCCCACAGCATCACCGATCCTCCCCCATACTTCACAGTGGGCATGAGGTGCTGTTCTGCATACTCATCTTTTTGTTACGCCAGACCCACTTAGAGTGTTTGTTGCCAAAAAGCTCTAACTTTGTCTCATCTGACCAAAGCACACGGTCCCAGTTGAAGGCCAGTACCGCTCCAGACGTTTGTGCTTATGATTTTGAGTGAGAAAGGTTGTTTTCCCTGCATGCCTCCCAAACAACTTGTTGGCATGTAGATAGTGCCTGATGGTTGTTTTGGAGACTTTGTGACCCCAAGATGCAACCATTTGATGCAATTCTGTAACAGTGAGTTTTGGAGATTTTTTTATTTCTCTTACCATCCTCCTCACTGTGCGTGGTGGCAAAATAAACATGCGTCCTCTTCCAGGCTTGTTTACCACTGTTCCAGTTGTTTTAAACTTCTTAATGATTCCTCTGACCATAGATATGGGCAGGTGTGCGACTGGCTATTTTCTTATAGCCATTGCCTTACTTGTGAAGGTCGACACACATCTGCCTTACTTGAACAGTGTGTTCCTTTGTCTTTCTCATGTTGAAGAGAAATGGCCTCTGTGTCACGTCATATTGATAGCCCAGGGAAACAGGGATGTTAAGAATTACTAATTAAATGTTCCTACATACTCTGATTGACTTCGTAAACTACTGTAGAAATGACAGAAATGACAGAAATACTTTAATTACATTTATTTCCTAGGAATTGTTAGGGGTGCCAATAATTGTGGAACAGGTGATTTTATGAAGAATAATTATTTCTTAATGTGGGATTTTTTTTCTTCTAAATAAATGCACTTGTATTAAAGGTTGGATTTTACGCTTATTTTTCATTGTGGTCCTATATTATTTGGAAAAAAAATGAATTTATTAGAAGCTAAAGAACACATCTTAACCAGGGGTGCCAATAATTGTGGAGGGCGCTGTAGGTGTGGGCTTGGGTAACTTGACATTTCATGTGGGTAACACATCTCCAGTGCCATGAATAAAGCTGCAGTCTCACACTTGTCTTGAATTAATTTTGACCACATTATCATGGTGGTTGTGAAATGGTATTCCTTTTCCTAGATGGCCTGAAATATTTTTGAGGGGGTCTTTGAGGGGAAGTGCAACGTCAAAGTCCTTTTTGTTCTCAATATGACAATTGATTTAGGGCATTTTATGAGATTTGTCTCTTACGTCATCTAGAATTGTGCCCACATGCAGGCTGCATGCAGTATTCAATTCCAACCTGTTCTGTATGTTATTTGATGGAGGGCCCTGTGCCTAAACAACAATGTTGTATGGTCAGTGAAGGGTAAGCTAGGTTACATACGAAATGTAGCTTAAATTAAGTTGAACTGTTGTTCTGCAGCAACTCGAGCTGGGTAAAACAGATTGTAGCCTATTCGTTATTTCGCACCGCCAGTACTCGTGACCTCGAGAATCACCGTTTTTGTCCTTTAAAGTAGCACATAGAGTAGCTTGTAGGTTAGCTCACTAGATATTGCACATCACAGTGTATTGTGCAGCATCGTTCTTTCAGATCAAATGAAATTAATAACCAACCGTACACGTCAGACTAACTTCAGCACCACGGACAGCTCCATCTAGGTTACTCATAGTGTCAGGTGCTTTTCTTTTCTTTTTCAAAACTTCGTCCAACGCTGTTCCTTTTTGGAGAAACTCCCCAACAATTTAGGTTGGCTAATTGACATTAAATTTGACCCATTCTACTGCACGCAACAAACTCCTAACAGAGCACAGTGTTTTCAGTGTGAGATGCGGTCTGTCACCCTGGGCGCAGACATTCTCGCTTCAGCAGGCATGTTGGTTCACACACCAACTCTGCTTGTGTGCAAACCCATATCCACCAGCCATCTTTGCCTGACGCTAAATGCTTTGCATGCGGTTGACCAGGCGTGGAGTGACCCAGACTGTAAATAGATGACTCTTTAGCAGGCTGCTGGCTAAATCAACATAGTGTATTTCTTTGGACATAAATTACCACGCCATTTTTCTTGTTCACGTTTTTACTTTGAGATTATCTCTTGGAAGAGATCGGCTATCTCAAAATAACAAATACATGCAATAGTGCTTCCGTGACCTCTGACTGCAGAATTCAGCCCCAGAGTAGATTCGTTTTTTTTTTTTTTTTTTTTTTGAATATTTGTAAGTTTGTTTCAAGTTATCTTCGCGTTCCGGTCCCACAGTCACCCGTCGAAGCGGCTCACCTGCCCTGTAATTGTGAGCGTGATCAAACAATTCAATTATCACAGTTAAATGGGGGCAAGGGAAAAAAGAAGAAGGCAAGCATCAGCCCAGAGCACCCTTGGGGAGATGTACGGCAGTTCTCTTCCTGTGAAAGCCTTCCATTCATTCATTGCCAAATGTCGACTGCTAAGAATAGCCAGTAGCCTCTGTTTAGAGACGCTATGCTCTCGCCCTCTGCTTTGATTCCCCCGAGACGCGCTTCCACGCTCGCGCGTGTACAGCTGCCCAATAAGCACGCAAAGACAGTTTGGTGCAACAAAAAAATCATACACCTGACAGTGATATGTCAGTATTCGGAGAGTGGACAGTTAATAAACCCCACCCAACTTATCTCTCGTCTCGGCTGCATTCAGCTTAGTTTTCTTTAACACACCCAGAATTCCAGGCAAGGGGAGGGAAAAAAAAACATCTGATGACCGTGACGGTATTTGGCTATCATCAGAGGAGACAGAATAGGCTCACAGTAGCAGAGGACGTTAAAACGCTTATGCTCTGGAGTTGGACGGCAGTAGTGGATAAGCGAATCAATGCGAAGCTCTTCGTGCGTCATGTGCTGCAAGTGTTGGCCAGAGATTTTGGGGAAGGCGCTCTAGCTGCATTAAATTGATCAGTTGCTCATTATACCTCAACCTGCCAGCTGACCGGACCCCCGACGCCCCTGCCCTCCAATTTTGATTCGTAGACAGATCCTCCACGCGAAAGTCCCCCATACCACACCAACCCGCCTCTTCTTCCACATCAGCCACCTCTTTCTGTCCCTTGGGGCGCTGGACAGAGAGTAACGAGAGCCAGGGAAAGCAAAGCAACGCAAGGAGGGAGAAGAGACTGGACGCAGGTTCTTTTTTTCCCCCTCACAATCAAGCGGGATGAGTCCCCGAGGCGGAGGAGGATGAGGTGCGAGGCTCCAGCGACTGTCCATAGCTCGGTGGCGGAGAACACGGGAGACCACCAAAAACTGGAGCTGTCTTCGTTGTCATACTCTGAGGATTGATGATGCTACTTTCAATGTCCGTACGTACCTCCGTTGGATTTTACCTAGCATGGATTGCTTTACCAGCAGAGGAGTGCAGATGATGGCTGTGGCGGAGAGGATGCCGTCTAATATATGAAAAAAGAGATAATTACAGCTGCAGAGCATTAACAAATATTTTATTATTATAATTCTTTAGAGAATGAATAACGACGAGAGTGATGAAATATTAACAAATGCCACATGCAATTGTCACTCGAGAAGCTCGGTCGTCTGAATGTGAGAGGAAAGCTTGCGAAAGGTGGCGGAAGGTAGTATCCACACTGTACCAAACATTGCGGATGTTACAAAAATAAATAAATAATATTTCCCTTCTTCTTTTAATATCAGTAACATCAGCTGCTGTAGCCATTACACTTAAATGAAAAGACATGCTAAATGTAACGAACAATAGCGATTCAAATTCAATTATTTTTTTACTCAGCCATTATGGTAGCACTAATGTGTTCATGAGAGTAATCATATGAATAGCTAAGGAAAGCCTCAGAGATGTATGACCAGGCAAACGCTTTGGGAGACATTTAGGACTCCGTGAAAATGGAATCTCGGGAGCTCATTAAACCATTCTTGTTAATGCACTAATTCTTCATCGGAATATGTTGTTCTTGATAGCTGACTTAAGCACCAAGTGAAGGACAAGCGCTCTGCATTTGGAGGTGGGCAGCAAGAGCATAAGCCATTCAACCGAAACCGCACGTTTTCCCCCCCTCTTCCACGCATTTTTCACACCTCCACTTCCCCATAAATACAACCATCGATCCGCTATTAATGGGCTTGTGTTCTCAGACCAACCGTCTCTGATGTGACACCGTGAGAGTACAATACAGTTATACACGTATGAAGTCTTGAAGCAGATGGGATGTAATGTGGTGTGGTCGCGTTGAATATTCGCCTTCTTCTCTGCTGCTTCGTAAAGACTGGCCTTTGGTGTCGATAGAATGGCTCGGTTCGAAAATGAAGTACCGTCCAGGTATGGTGGAGGACCTGGCCCAGGGGGGCCCGGTCGCGGCGGCAGTAGACAAGGTGGCCCGCCGGGAGCTCAAAGGGTGTACAAGCAGTCCATGGCCCAGCGAGCCAGAACTATGGCCCTGTACAATCCAATACCGGTTCGACAGAACTGCTTCACTGTCAACCGTTCCCTCTTCATCTTCAGCGAGGACAACTTTGTGAGAAAATACGCCAAAAAGATCACCGAATGGCCATATCCTTTTAATGCCCTAACCATTACAAGTCTGTCCCCTGGAGTGAAGGTACAGTTGGTGTATGCCCAAATACATACAATCAAGGTGTTTTTTTACATAACATAAGCATTCGAGGCCAATAACGGCTACAATTGTTCAGCATTTTTCCCAGTGAATTTGGTCAGTCAGTCTGTTAATATGTCGAGGATGCACATGTATGTTTCTTAGGACAGGTTAAATCTTAAAATGTATTGTTCAATATTATTATTGTTGTTATTATTATTATTGTCGTGTTGTTTTGAGTATAATGCTTATGCTATAACTGTTAAATGATTCTAATGCATGATGTGTGACATGAGGGCCTGGAGACTGGCGCTTCCAAAGATTTGGCGTGGAAGCGGCGTGGCGGCGCTGAACTGGCGATTGCTGATGTCAGCAATGTGCAGTTTGGGCTCAGCGTCACACGAAACTCAAAAACGAAGTGGGGTGGGCATATACGTGTGTGTTGGGGTTGGGGAGGGGGGCATGGGGTACGCAGCCATTTCCCTTTTTCCAAGGGCTTCAGGAGAATGAGGGACAGTGTGTGCCAGGTCCCTCCTCTTTCACGTATTCCGCGCTACCGTTTTAAAGGGCACAAGAACCATTTGACATTATAGAAGGTTGTTCTTCTGGTACTTATGGTAAAACAGTGAGACTTCACTTTTAGCATGTCTTTAGCAGAGCATGAATGTGCTTCAGGAACCTGTCATCTGAGTATGTCTGATGTCTGACTGGGAGGCAGCCAGTGGTGTGGTTGTGTGTCTCTGTTGTGTCTACAATACTTTCCTGTAGAGAACTTCAGGGAGTAATGGTTTGCATAATGTCGCCTATGATAGGCTGCTCATGAGCAGCTCTGTAGCAAGAGCTAAGGGGATTGAAGGAATGTGAGGGATTGCCATTGTTATGTTGTGCGGCGCTTTACTATAGCTGTCCGTAAATACGCCATACCCTAATGCAATAAGCAGCGCTTGTTTGATAGTCTTTGCCCACTGCAATGCTATGTTTCAGTGTTAAACCTGGCAGTGCATCAGCACAGTCAAAATCATCCAGGGCATT
>NC_084996.1:9773732-9783732 GCF_963854185.1 Sardina pilchardus | reverse complement strand
GTGTTCAAAATCATAATCATGAAAGAAAAGTTGCTGTAAATTAGTCCATAGATGTAATCTTAACGAAAAAACTGTTTCTAAAGCAATAGCAAACTAGAGAGTGGTCAAAACAGTGTGATTTCACCCAACTCCCATTATCCGTCGGCCTACAACTAACACCGTGCCGCCAGTCATATACCCTTTGACCCTCTAGTGTCACATCAAAGATGGTAGATAACATCAAGCAGGGAAATGTAGTTCAAAACCATAAAACCGTTTCATATAACAAAATGACCATATTTCAAACCAAAATAATAAATTCAGTGAAAGGCACGAAATGGCTGTAACATACCGGCCCCTAATTTTGTAAAACAAAATTACATATCATACTGGTATAGCCATTACAGATTCCAGTAAATCATGAATCTATTCAAGATCATCCAAACATCACACAAGTAGTACCACAGTGCATAATCATATTCAAATAGCATATAGAATGTCCATTTCATAGGCATATCAAAGTTCGAAAGTCCTTTTCGTGTGTGCATGTAAAAGTCCATTCAAAAGTCCATATATGTGGGTATGTGAATGCATGTGTACGCACGACTGTGAATCCAAAAAGTTGGCAAAAATAAAAAAGTTCTTCAGACCAAAAAGGGTCCATGAAGTTCAAAAAGCTGAAACTTTTCAAAAGATAAATCAATCATCATCATTATCATTTCCATTTCTTTGTATGCTATAAACCAACTTCTTTGCATTCAAGTACAACAGGCTTTAATGAGCACTTTTTCATTTCATAAATCAAATAAAAAGCAAACTACATTTAGTTGCATAACAAAACTTATTCAGCCTCAAGTAAGAGGCATAACTTAGTAATAGGCCTGTCGTAAACATTGGTTTGTGTCTTGACCCTTACCCTACGCACAAACCCTTTAGAATCTGCCACTGTGTCTATAATGCGCCCTAGTGGCCAAGAGTTTCGAGGGGCTGATTCGTCAATTAAGAGGACTAGGTCTCCTATAGAGAAGCTTCGATGGGGCCTGTTCCACTTTTGGCGCTGCTGTATGGTGGGCAGGTATTCTTTTGCCCATCTTTTCCAGAACAAGTCACTTATATATTGCACTTGTTTCCAGCGCCTTCTTCCATAAGTTTCGTGTTTATCAAATAGACCAGGAGGCAGAATGGGCTTTCCCTTTAGTAATAAAAGGTGGTTTGGTGTTAGTGCCTCGAGATCATTCGGGTCATCACTGGAGGGAGTTATGGGTCTGTCATTCAGCACGGCTTCAACCTCGCAGAATATTGTATTGAGGGCCTCATCGTCAACTATTTGCTGCTTGGTGACTGAACAAAGAATTCTTTTAACTTGCTGTATCAAACGTTCCCAAACACCACCGTGATGGGCTCCATGAGGTGGGTTAAAAGTCCACTTGATTCCATCCTGTCTGAGAGTGTTCTGGATTTTGTCTTGGTTAAGGCTTTGTAGTGCTTGTTTCAGTTCACGATTTGCACTTACGAAATTTGTTCCGTTATCTGACTTTATTTCTTTGACTTGTCCTCTGCGACAAATGAACCTTCTGATCGCATTGATGCAGGAATCTGTATCCATTGTATGGGCCACTTCAAGATGTACAGCACGACATGTTAGACATGTGAATATCACTCCATACCTTTTAACAGTATTTCTGCCCTTTTTGACCTCAATAGGTCCGAAGTAGTCCATTCCGACCAGAGAGAATGGAGGGAGGTCCACTGCAACTCTTTCAGGCGGGAGGTCAGACATTTTCTGTTCTCCAGGCTTTTGATGAAGGCGACGGCAGGTCATGCATTCCCTACAGATCTTTCTGGCTAGCGCATTGGCATGAGGAATCCAAAACTGTCGACGAAGGGAAGAGAGCATATGATTTCTCCCACTATGTCCAATCTTAACATGTACATGGCGGAGAATGAGCTCAGAGATGTTGCTACTCTTCGGTAGGATGACGGGGTGTTTCACCTCTTCTGGTAATGCAGCTTTGCTCAGTCGCCCACCTACTCTCAGGACACCATCAACCATTGTAGGATCCAGCTTGTATAGATGACTAGACTTCTTTATGTTTTTTCCTGCAGTCAGATTTGAAATTTCCTCAGGAAAGTGTTGCTGCTGTACAAAACTGATTATTGCCACTTCAGCCTTTTCCAGATCTGTCACTGAGAGGTAAGTTGACTTTTTCTTTTCCACCTTTGGTTTTTTGTCTTTGGTTTGTATGTCAACATGTATGTTTGTATTTGTCTTTCCATCATGTATTTGTTTAAGCGTGTCTTTGATCTTTAAAATCCATGCGATTGCCCTTTTCAGGTCCATCCAATTTGAAAAGTAAGACAGCAGCTTGCTGGTGGGACAGGATTCTTTCATGGACTGAACGGAAGTGGCATGAACAGAAACTTCCTGTTTTATCTCAGGATCGTCATCTGGAATGACGTCCATGTTTTCCATTGTTCCTAGCCACTGAGTGTCAGTAGAGAGAAATTCTGGCCCTTTGAACCAGGTTTGATATTGGAGAAAGGCTTTGGCTGACATGCCGCGTGAAGCTGCATCAGCCGGGTTCTCCTTTGAACGGATGTGCCTCCATTGTTCCACTTTGGACAGAGAGTGAATGACAGAGATGCGATTTGCAACATAGGTCTTAAATCTTCTGTTTCTATTTGCAATGTATTGCAGAACGGTCATGCTATCTGACCAGAAGATGGAATCTGCCAATGTGAACTCTAACTCTCTTCTAAGCATCTGATCCAGACGTACAGCCAGGACAGCTGCAGCAAGCTCCATTCTGGGGATGGTGGTGCACTTAAGAGGTGCCACTCTGGCTTTTCCGAAGGCAAAAGACACACAGACTTCACCTTTGCTATTCGTGAGCCGGAGGTAGGAAACGGCGCCATAGCCTACCTCGCTAGCATCACAAAAGTGGTGCAGCTGTGCAGATGTAAAGTGCCCAAAGCCTGACGGAAAGAAGCTTCGATTGACAACAAGACTGTCCAGAAGATGAAGCGAGCTGATCCAGGTTTTCCAGGTCTGAGCAATGTCATGTGGGATTTTTTCATCCCATGTCAGCTTCAGCTTGCATAAGCTTTGCACAATCTGCTTCGCCACAAGAGTGATAGGAGCTAGAAAACCCAGTGGGTCATATATGGAACAGACAATGGACAGAATGCTCCTCCTTGTCATCTGGTGAGGCTTGATGGTTATGCTGAATGTAAAGCAATCCCTTTCCACGTTCCATTGAGCACCAAGAGCTCTCTCCATTGGCAGTTGTTCTTTGCTCAGGTCCAGTGTTCTTAATTCCTTTGCTCGATCCTTTTCAGGAATAGCAGAAAGAACAGTGCGATCATTACTGATCCATTTGTTTAGATGAAAGCCCCCTTTCGCACACAATTCAGTGAGCCGCTGATACAGAAACAAAGCCTGCTCTGTGCTATTCACTGCTTTCAGGCAGTCATCGACATAAAAGTTGTGGCGAACTGTGTTTATGACTTGCTCTGAATACTGATTCTGGTTGTCATCTGCCGTCTTAAGCAAGGCAAACGTTGCACAGCTAGGTGAGGAAACTGCACCGAAGATATGCACAACCATTCTGTGCTCAACCAGATTCTTAGAGATGTCCCCGCCAGGCCACCAGAGGAAGCGCAAGAAGTTGACATCTTCCTTTGCTACACGAACCTGGTGAAACATCCCTTCTACATCAGTAATGAAAGCAGTTGGACCTTGACGAAAGCGAAGAAGTACACCAAGGAGTGTATTGGTCAAATCAGGACCTTGAAGGAGCTCTTTATTCAAAGAGGTTCCACCAAACACTGCAGCACAATCAAAGACCACACGCAATTTCCCTTTGCGTGGGTGGTAGACACCGTGATGTGGCAAATACCACTGCTTGCCAGTTTCAGACAGCAACTCACATTGAGGAATGACTTCAGCATAGCCTTTTGACATCATCTCATCCACAAAGGCTTTGTATTCCATAAAGAACTCTGTATTCTTTTCGAATCTTTTCAACAGATGCTGAGCTCTTTGCTGAGCTATGTGTTTGTTGTTGGGCATGCTCACATTGGTGTTACGAAAAGGAAGCTTCAAATGGTAATGCCCTTCTTTAAGTTCAGCAGATTCTGAGATGATTTTCAAAAACTGTTCGTCCTCTTGTGATAATTCATTCTTTTCATCACAGTGTTGTTCCGTGAAGTCATGATTATATTGTTTTATCAACATGCTTTCCAAGTTGCCAATTGAAGTTCTGTTTACATGAACACATGTTTCGTTTATGTTTCCATCAGAGCCGAGTGGGCCATTAATGACCCAGCCGAGTAGAGTTTTCACAGCGTAAGGCCCACTACCTATGCTGTTGATCATTCTCCAGGGTTCTAGGGCTCTCGGAGCATTGACACCGATCAGCAGCCCAATGTCAGCATCAATAGGGGTGATGTCAACCTCCTTGAGGTACGGCCATTTTCTTATGTCTGCAAGTTTGGGAATGTTATTGTGTGTCACGGGAATGGCTTTTTGTGTAAAGACATCGGGTAATGTGAGAAATGTGTTGCTGTCTAATGCAGCAACTTCCAAGCCAGATATTTGATAGCTGGTTACAGGTTTTTCTTGGCCCATTGTTTTTAACAAGATCTCGGTCTTCCTTCCAGGGGCGTGAAGATGTTTGGCCAACTCCTCCGTACAAAAGGTTGCCGAGCTTCCTGAATCCAAGAAGGCATAGGTGTTAATGCACTTTGTTCCTTTTTCCAGCTTTACCTTGACAGGCACAATTGATAAAGCACACTCTCTCTTGCCGGCCCCAGTATGACCACCAGTTGCCAGAGAGAGAACTGCATCAGGATTGATAGGCTCCTTATTGCTTTGGAATTGTATGTGCAGAACAGTCGGATGGCTTTTCTTACACACATTGCAAGACATGCGCTTTTGGCAATCTTTACTTAAATGCCCTCTTTCCAGGCATCCAAAACACATTCCCTTAGCCTTCAAAAACTCCACTTTTTCTTTATTTGGTTTGGCTTGAAATGTTTCACAAACATCCATAAAATGATTTTTAGCACAGAACATGCAAGTCTTTGAGTTCGCATTTGAATCACTTTTATTTGCAGGTTGTTTGTTTGTTTGCAATTGCACCTTTTTTTGCCCAGGTGTTGACATTGATAAAACAGCTGTAGCAAAATTACTTCCTTTATTAGATTTTAAGAAAGTTTTGCTTTGCCTTGATTCTGTTATTTTGCTCAGTGGAGTCTGAACTTCTCCAAAGATTGGATCCAACATGACTCTGGACTGTTTATCAATAAAAGCAATTAAGTCTTTGAAAATTGGTCTTTGTTTGTGTCTGTCATAGATGCTACAAGCAACAGCTCTCCATTTGTCACGAAGCTTGAATGGTAATTTTGACACAAGGATCTTTAAGTTGGTTGGTGTTTCGAGGTCTGATACATAATCCATCTCTTGCATTGTATTATGACAACTTTTCAGGAATATGACGTATGACCTCAAACCAGACGCGTCTTCTGCCTTTATGGCAGGCCATTTTAGTGCTTTGTCCAGAAATGCAGATGCTATTTTGATTTCATTTCCAAAATGCCATTCGAGTTGGGATTTAGCTTCATTGAACCCCTCTTCTGGTGGCAAATGAAAACAACTGCGCACTAGATTCTTTGCTTCTCCGCTGGTGTATTGCTCCAGATAGTAAAGCCTTTGCTGCATGTTTTCAGTTTTAGTTTCAATCAATTGTTCGAAAGATTTGATGAACGATTTGAACTGAAGAGGATCTCCATGAAAAATAGAAATGTGCCTCTGTGGAAGTTGTGAAAGCGCTTGTTGCTTTAAAAGCTGTTGCGTGATTTCATTTTGCTTTTTCATAACGGCAACCAGGGAATCGTCATTTGAGCAGGGAATTTCTTTAGGTGGTTCTTTCATTACGCTTCGAATGGGCATTTTTGTTTGAGTTAGGAACGAGCTTTGCAATTTTGGTTTGACCTCAGTTTGGGTATATTTGGGAAATATTCTTTGCTTTGTGGGACGCCTTCGTGTCGTTGTTGGAATAACATATTCCGTTGACGGAGTTGCGAGCGAAATGTCATCTTCAGAGAGCGCTTTAATTTTAGCTTCTGCCTCGGCTATTTTAGTTTGAAGTTGAAGTTTTTCTTTTCTCGATTTTATTTGCAACTCTTCCATATCAAGCTCAAGCTGCTTATCCACAGACTGCGAGCGCGCAACAAACACAGCACGTTCGACTCGCGCTTCTGAGAGCGCATCAGAGGCTTTGCTGCCCCGACTCGAGGCTTTACTTGAAGCCTTTATTGCGGCCTGAGAAACGCTGTCGTGTGGGGAAACAGAATCAGCACAAGCACCTTGTGGGTCTTCAGTTTCTTCCTCACGTTTGTCTGGTTCTTCCTCATGTTTGTCTGGTTCTTCCTCATGTTTGTCTGGTTCTACCTCATCGGCTTTTAGGAAAAACTCCACACCGGCCAAAAACGCCCCAATCTGCGATATTTTCGGCTTATACCAGTTTGTATGATCGTGCTCTCGGTCATCATCAGGCAATAGAGATTGGACACGTTCATGTATTTTCTCAAACTCCACCACATAACGAATAAAATCCCCAATTTGTTGTTCGACTTCATCTTTTGTATCACCCGCTTCAATTAGAGCATCTATTTCATTGCGTTTCCGCGTTAGAACACCCAGCTTTCCTCTACGGGTTCCAATTAATTTAAGAAGTTCCCTTTCTCTTTTGATCATTGCTTCCTCATCATCCACTTCTTTTGGTTCGTTTTCGTTTTGCTCTTCGCTTTCATCTTGCTCTTCGCTTTGCTCCAACATCTTTAAATCTTTTTGTTCAGAGTGCAATCAACATTCAGAGAGACATGAAACTTCGTTAAATGTTTCCTTTGTTTCCTGCACGCAACAGGCCAAACTTTGTCGGACGCGGCGGCCCGACGTTACTTAAACTTCGTATTACTCACAGTTCTTCTTCCATTCCAGCTTCCAAACTTAACGTGTATCCTTTGCCAAAATCCAGAAAACGAAATCCATTAATCCTTTACTGTTTTGACTTTGTAGTGTCCATTTTAAAAGTCCAAGTTCCATGAGCCGCGAACAATGAAGAGCCAGGTTGGATTAACGCACCTCTTGGTTTACGTTGCAAAAAACATTTATTGTCCGTGTTCAAAATCATAATCATGAAAGAAAAGTTGCTGTAAATTAGTCCATAGATGTAATCTTAACGAAAAAACTGTTTCTAAAGCAATAGCAAACTAGAGAGTGGTCAAAACAGTGTGATTTCACCCAACTCCCATTATCCGTCGGCCTACAACTAACACCGTGCCGCCAGTCATATACCCTTTGACCCTCTAGTGTCACATCAAAGATGGTAGATAACATCAAGCAGGGAAATGTAGTTCAAAACCATAAAACCGTTTCATATAACAAAATGACCATATTTCAAACCAAAATAATAAATTCAGTGAAAGGCACGAAATGGCTGTAACAATCTGTATGCATCGTGTTTCAGTACATTGTGTGTGTGTGTGTGTGTGTGTGTGTGTGTGTGTGTGTGTGTGTGTGTGTGTGTGTGTGTGTGTGTGTGTGTGTGTGTGTGTGTGTGTGTGTGTGTGTGTGTGTGTGTGTGTGTGTGTGTGTGTGTGTGTGTGCATGCGTGCGTGCGTGCGTGTATGCGTGTATGCGTGCGTGCGTGAGTGCGTGCCGTGCATGCGTTCATGTGTGTGCGTGTGTGGATGTCTATGTTATGTACATTATTCCTTTGCTCTCTCATCCTCGACCTTTAGTTAGTCATTTCCCAAATCTCACACACACACATTCACCATTCAGTCTCTCAATGTCTCTGTTTTGCATTCATTCTTGCTGGTGGTGAATAATTCATTTTTTCAGTGTCAGGGTTCTCTCTCTCTCTCTGTGTGTGTGTGTGTGTGTGTGTGTGTGTGTGTGTGTGTGTGTGTGTGTGTGTGTGTGTGTGTGTGTGTGTGTGTGTGTGTTTGTGTGTGTTTGAGAGAGAGAGAGAGAGAGAGAGAGAGAGAGAGAGAGAGAGAGAGAGAGAGAGAGAGAGAGAGAGAAAGAGAGAGAGAGAGAGGTGGGGTACGGTAACGTGGGAGTGGTGCTATTTTTGGGTATGGGGTGCGGAGGGCGGCTGCGATGGATTGATTTTTCATGCTCGTGTTCCTGGAGGCACGTGCTGGTGCTGCCTCCTGCCACTGCTGCTGCTGCTGCTGCCGTCGGCACCCACCGCCGCCAGTAACCAGAGACACTCCTCAGCACAGGCCACGCTGGCCCGCTTACCTGCCGCCACACCGTCTCACACACTTACTGTAAAACACACACACACACACACACACACACACACACACACACAAAATGTGCCCTAATGCACTGCTACCTCAGCCTCAATGATTGACCTAAATGTTAAGCTGGGGAGACAAGAGATCACGATTGGTTGTAGTTGTCTGACAGAGCGCCACATCATGACCTGGATGCGAAGGGGGGGGGGGGAGGCTCGGACTTCCCGCTCCCGCCTCTGCCGCGCGTTACGCGAGGGGGACCAGGAGGGCTTGTCATAAAGAAGCAAGCCGGCGCGGGCTGACGCGGGCTAAAGTGGGCTAAAACAGACTCCGGGGGTACGCGGCGAGGTGAGAGGCCCGTGCCAGAGGTCAAGCGCGCAGATCAGAGCGGGTTAGAGAGGACCCCGAGGCAGCCCTGCCCTGTGTGGAAACGCTGAGCCATGAGGAGCCGGACGAGCGTGCTCAGTCACCGTGCTGGAGGAGGAGGGATGGGAGGCTGAGAGGGAAATGATAGAGAGATGGAGAAAGAGAGAGAGAGAGAATGAGATGGAGCGAGGAAAGAGAGAGAGAGAGAGGTGGAATCAGGGAAGGTACTGTAAGGCTTCAGGCTCCACTCGTTTATCCAGAACTCTGCTCTGTGAGTGGGGGTAGGGAGGATGTGCAGGGTCACTCGGGGTAACCAGGCAGATCAAATCTCTCTCTCATGCCCATGCGTGTACACACACACACACACACACACACACACACACACACACACACACACACACACACACAGACAGTCATTTACACATGAACCTGCCATTTAAACTGATGCATACAATGCAATGCAAAGCATACATCACTGTGTTAAGTCAATCAACAAAGCACATACTGTATGTTGTATGTCTGTAGGGGCATTTGTTTTGAATTCCACATTATATGCTAGTTGTTCAGTCTTAAGAAAGAAAACCTTACCATGCATGCAGTCTGATTAAGATAGCACAAAATGGAGGAGAAGTTAGTTTCTAAAGGTGAGCCAGTGACCATGAGCCGAGGAATGAGCTGATAGTCATGACATTTCCAGTGGGGCTCTGGGCTACTTAGGAAGACTAGTATAAAAAGGAAAACGAGTGTAAGATTATTTATTTTTGCTTTGCATTTTACTTTTTTAAACCTTCCTTAAATCTTTTGCTCTTGCGTCACTTTCCCTTTACACACATTGCAGTGCTTTATTTTCAAAACAGGTTAGATGAAAGTTTTTTGAGAGAGAAGACAGTTAGCAGAAACCAGATTGTAAAACTTAGACAATCGGAATATCTGAAAGTTAGAGAGAGGACATCCTCAGAAAAATGAAATGTTCAAATGAAAAGCAGAAAGAGAGAGAGAGAGCGCTAGAGAGAGAGAGAGAGAGAGAGAGAGAGAGAGAGAGAGAGAGGGAGAGAGGGAGAGAGAAAAGATGTGTGTGCAGCACTGCAGAATGTGGAAGAGGAAGGAAGCAAAAAAAAAAAAGAGAAAAAAAACACTCAGCCTTGTTTCGCTCGCGTTCATTAATAATTTACGCTGGGTCCTCGGGCATCTGCGAGATAGTATTAAAAAAGCAAACAGAGCGCGAGAAATCAATACATATTTACATCCCTGTGACTGGGCCAGCGGGGTCACGCCGCTTCACTCCGCCGTCTGCCGCCGCTAATTAAAGTGGGTGTGATTCAGTGCAGCCCTCTGACTCAGC
>NC_084996.1:9761232-9763732 GCF_963854185.1 Sardina pilchardus | reverse complement strand
TGAGGGGAGGGAGGAAGACATGGCACTGGAGAGAGAGAGAGAGAGAGAGAGAGATAGAGAGAGAGAGAGAGACAGAGAGGCAGCGAGTGCGGATGAGGTGGCACACACACAGAGAAAGAGAGAGAGAGAGAGAGAGAAAGAGGTGGTAGGTGGTGCTGCTGCTGGTGGCAGTGGTGGTGCTGCTGCTGCTGCTGCTGGTGGTGGTGGTGGTGGTGGTTTTGGTGGTGGAGGAGGGGGATTGGTGGAGAGAGGGGGGCAGGATCATTGCAGTGGCTGACGGAATGGCAGTCACGTGATGCTGTGTGTGTCTCTCCACTCCTCCGGGCTCAGCACAGACAGAAGGGGAGAGAGAGAGAGAGAGACGGAGAGAGAGAGAGAGAGAGAGAGAGAGAGAGCAAGAGAGGGAGAGAGAGAGAGGAAGAGAGGGAGAGAGAGAGAGGAAGAGGGAGAAAGGGAGGGAGAACAGAGCGAGAAAGGGGGGGAAGAGTGAGACTGTGAGAGAAGGAGGGAGGGATGGAGGCAGGGAGGATAGGACTGAGGTAAATGCAAGGGAGAGAGAGGTGCAACTGGAGAAGGCAGGCAGTAATGGAGGAATGTTAAAGAGAAGGACGGTGGGAACGCGGGAGAGCAAGAGGGTGAACAAGTGCTGCTGAGAAGGGAGAGAGAGAATGGAAATGGAAGGGAACACATCAGAGAGAGGAGTGCAGAGCGACAGAGAAAGAAAAAAAGAGGGAGAGAGAGAGAGAGAAGGGGGGAGAGAGAAGGCAGAGCAAGCGAATGAGAGGAGAGGGCTCGTGCATGTGCTGCTGCAGTAACCTGTTTTTCGCTGCTGCAGATGATCAATCATCCAGTGCAGCCTTGAGACACAGGAACATTGAGACTCTCTACCTCTCTCTCCCTTTCTCTCTACCTCTCTCTCGCTCTCTCTCATTCTCTATTTCTCTCTACCTCTCTACCTCTCTCTCATTCTCTATTTCTCTCTACCTCTCTCTCTCTCTCTCTACCTCGCCAGCTCTCTCTCTCTGTCTATCTTTTGTTCGGTCGGTCTTTCTCTTCCTCTCTCCTTTACTCTCCATTTTCTCTCACCCCCAGTATATTTTGCTGTCTTTCTTTCTGTGTGTGTTTCCGCTCTGTCTCGATCCCTATGCTGGTCATTGTTCGATATATGATGACTCGCACGCACACACACATAGGCAAACACACACACACGCGCACAAATGCACACACATACACAGACGCACACACACACACACACACACACACACACACACACACACATGCTCGCTCACACACACACACACACACACACACACATGCTCACACACACACACACACACACACACACACACACACACACACACGCACGCAGTGTCCAGCTGTTGTTATCCTCTGGTCCTGTCTTTGGTTAGCTGTGGCTGAATGGCGGCTGTTTCTTTGAGTAGAGCTGCTCTTTGAAGATGAAATGATTGTGCCCTTTCCCAACACCCTTGCCCTTCTCCTTTGATAGTGCACACAATGCTGAATAACGGACATACACACACACACACACACACACACACACACACACACACACACACACACACACGCACGCGCATGTGCACACACAGACATAATCGCACAACCTGCTATAAACAGTGTAACCTGGCATATGCATTGCATAATCTTGAGTGCTGTAATTTAAATAATATCATACAATATATAGGTTGTTGGTTTTATGACATTTACGAGACTTTTGTGAGAATGATCGTAGTCTTTTAACTTTTGGAATCTCTTTTCTACTTTGAGGTAGAGCCTGCGGTGTTGCCCATCACAGCAAATGAGCGCATTAATGAAACATAGCATTTCTACTTTTGTGAAATGCAGTTGGTCATACAGTATATGTTTCACACATGCCAAACAATGTACAGTATGAGTAGCATGTTAGGCTATGTATGTTAATCATGTATTTACTATAGGAAGAGGGTTATGGTATGCGCAGAGGTCACATTTCCATTGAAAAACTGGCATTTAATACCTAGCATGTATTCTGATATCGCAAAAATTAGGCTATCAAGTATCCCGTTTATTGCTAAATGTAGAAACGCCATCTCTCATATAATTGTTTCCCATTCAGACGGACTGAATTTAACTTGGAGCACATGAGGAGACTAGGCAGTGTGCAGGTGTTTTGGTGGTTTCCATAGTGACGTGCATTACGGTGCGTTGTCTTGCTTGTACTCTGCCATGCTGTGAGTCGTGACTGCTCCTCCACATCTGACTGTGAGTTAACGTCAGCACAGTTTTGGGCAAGGATTGGAGAGAGAGCGATATTAGAAAGAGAGAGAAAGAGAGAGAGAAGAAGGAAAGGAAGGAAAGGAAGAATAAAAGAAGGAAGAAAGCAGAAAGAGAAGAGGCAGCAAATATAGACATATTCATTCTGCTGACAGATAAAAGAGCTGACAAACATCAGAGTTATGACCTTTGACATTTCAGATGGCCCTGTGTGTATCACCCACATGAC
>NC_084996.1:9746232-9756232 GCF_963854185.1 Sardina pilchardus | reverse complement strand
GATAATTATGACAGATTTCATAAGATAAGACTCCAAAATAGACTGTGTCATATGGAGGCCAGGAGGTGTCACAGATAGATTTTTTTTTCATTGTATGTTGAGAAAGTGTGCGCTCGTTTTATAAAATTGTGTGCTGATTTTACTGAATCATGGGCTCATTTTAGTAAATCATGTGCCAATTTTACTGAATTGTTGGCTTGTTAGACTAGGAAAGCGCTCAGAGAGCGCCAACCCTTCGCCAAACGAAAACATAACCGCCTCCTGGATCCAAACGGTATACGAATCACTCACAAACTTTTATCGTTTCTTCCTTGGGTCATTTCAGACCTTCCCTGAAAACTTCATTGAAATCCATCCATAACTTTTTGAGTTATCTTGCGAACAAACTAACAAACAAACTGACAAACAGACAAACAAACAGCCAGACAGACAAACCCCGATGAAAACATAACCTCCTTGGCAGAGGTAAAAATATTGCAATGAGACCTCCTGGGGAGGTGGGGGTTACATTATAAGATATGACAATTGGACATGAGATTTAAGATAATTGCCTATGTTGTTTCTGTTTGCATCACAGTAGTCTAGTTTAAGCGCCTCATTGTACCAGTGTAACAGTCAGCGTCCGGCTGTGATGATACACACTTTGCGTCACGTCAGTCAACAGAATAACTGGAAGTGAGACGTCTGACAGTAACAATATGTGCATGCTTGCGTCCGAATGTGTGTGTGCGTGTGTGTGTGCGTGTGAGTGTATGTATGCGTGCGTGCGTGTATGCGTGTGTGTGTGTATGCGTGCGTGCTTCAGTGTTCATGTTTATGGGAACTAAGTGTGTGTGTGTGTGTGTGTGTGTGTGTGTGTGTGTGTGTGTGTGTGTGTGTATGTTTGTGTTTGTGTTAAATGACTCAGGTAGTGGCTGACTGGTTATGGCTTGTCGACTGCAAGGCTATAAATAGGCTCTGAGAAAGATAGGAATAAAACGAGCCAGTCAGCACATCTCTCTCTCTCTCCTCTCTCCCACTGGACAATTTATTATTTCCTCTCGCAGAGCTTCTGTCTCTGTTCTGCCAGCTCTATTCAACCATCCACTGTTTTTTTTAATCTTCCTTCATTTGATGTCATTCAGGTACATTTTGTTCAATTAACCTTATCTCAATTCATTCGGAGATCGCACAGACGTGATAAAAATAAACACAAATGTACAGACTGCCGTGTGCACCCTTAACCACATCGCTGGCTGTTGCCGATATTACAAGTTCCTCAGCAGTCCTACAGGTCTATTTCTCTCCATCAGCTCATTGTTTCTGTCTGCTGTATTGCTCTTGCTGGATTGGCTGCATCCATTAAACAAGTTGGTATGGAAGTTGTATGTATGTGGGCCTAATGTAGATGGTTTAATGAAGTTTTTGTTTACAAACCCACATGCACACACGCACGCATGTACACACACACAAGCACACGCACACACAGACACACACACACACACACACACACACACACACAGTTCCACCAAACAGAGTTCTTATTAAATGGATTCAAATACTCTCAGAGATGATACAGCTTTGACACTCAAATTACATAAAGCTTTCCTTGCAAAGAGGGGTTGATATTTAATCATTTTATCATAAAAGGCTATGTATATACAGATCATAGACACAACCTATTTGAAGGACTAGTACCCCTTTCTATCTCTATCCAAGAACACCTCACCACACACACACACACATGCAAGCACACACACACTAACTTGTACAGTATCTTTTTTTTTTTTCCAGAATCCTGTCCACAATCGGGTCGGAGTTTGATCTGCGGACCCTTCGTGCCGTCAGAGTGTTGAGACCCCTCAAACTGGTGTCTGGGATTCCCAGTGAGTTTCGGAGGAGAATGATTTAGGTGTTGGGTGGGCTTGGTGGTGCTGAGGACAGCAGAGGGACGATGCAGGCTCAGATGGTTCAACCGTTGGTCTCAACAGTTGAAATGTATTTAAAAGAAAAAAAAAAAAAAGATTGAACTGCTTGTAGCCTCATCAGAACTGATCCACTGACTGACATATGTTACCTTGCCTTGATTTTCAGCATGTGTTGTCTGCATAGCAATATTTCTCTGCACATAAACAAGGCTTCAGTTGACATTTCTAATATGTCACTATGCCAGGAATGGGAATTCATTGGAGTTTTTTATTTATTTATTTATTTTAACTCAGTTACCATCGCTAACCAGCATAGAACTGGTGATTTTTGGTCTCTCTAAAGTCTAAAGTAAAGTACTGTATCTGGGTACAAATGTGTTTTACATGTCATGTTTTCATGTCAAAATGATTTGATGTACAGTAATTGACTCAAAATGTGCGCAATGGTTTCAAAAACAGTTCAGAATATAGCCGCAAGCGGCGATGGCGGGCCCGAGCACCTGCGGTGCGGAGACCTGTGAAATTTCGGAATCTAACAAAGCAACATGTGCCTGTTGGTGGGCATGTGCATGAGCAACACACATGCCCACCAAATTTGGTCAATTTTCCTGAATGTATGTGTCAACCACAACAGACAACCCACTAGGTGGCGCTATAGAGTCCCTACGCGACACCCTAGGCCAAAGCTCTGTCTCTGACTAGCCATAGCAATAACACACAAGCCCACCAAATTTGGTTCATTTTCGTGAATGTATGTGTCAACCACAACAGACAACGCATTAGGTGGCGCTATAGAGTCCCTACGCCACACCCTAGACCAAAGCTCTGTCTCTGACTAGCCATAGCAATAACACACAAGTCCACCAAATTTGGTTCATTTTCGTGAATGTTTGTGTCAACCACAACAGATAACGTGCTGCAAGGTGGCGCTATAGAGTCCCAAAGCCACACCTTAGGCCAGAGCTCTGTCTCTGACTACCGATTGCAATAACACACAAGCCCACCAAATTTGGTTCATTTTCGTGAATGTATGTGTCAACCACAACAGACAACCCACTAGGTGGCGCTATAGAGTCCCTACGCCACACCCTAGGCCAAAGCTCTGTCTCTGACTAGCCATAGCAATAACACACAAGCCCACCAAATTTGGTTCATTTTCGTGAATGTATGTGTCAACCACAACAGACAACGCACTAGGTGGCGCTATAGAGTCCCTACGCCACACCCTAGACCAAAGCTCTGTCTCTGACTAGCCATAGCAATAACACACAAGTCCACCAAATTTGGTTCATTTTCGTGAATGTTTGTGTCAACCACAACAGATAACGTGCTGCTAGGTGGCGCTATAGAGTCTCAAAGCCACACCTTAGGCCAGAGCTCTGTCTCTGACTAGCAGAAGCAATTCCACATGTAGCTGCCAAATTACATCCAATTCATAACCTTTTTTCTGCCTATAACACCAACTTCCTGTTTCTTAATAAAACGCCATAATTCAAACGTTCGCCATTTCAATATACTTTTGAAATTCAAAAATCTGGTCGCAATTCCTCTCGGGCAACCCCTCAAGATCATTTTAGTGCTTATATGACATGATTTCGATAAACCGTCTAGGAGAAGTGTTTCAAAATACGTGATGTGCAAAAATCATAATCATAATCATAACTCAAATTCTTATAAGATTCACTATATAGTTTCAAAGTAAAACTTGTTCAGATTTATACAACACACATGTCCACCACATTTGGTTCATTTCCGTGAATGTATGTGTCAACCACAATAGACGGCGCGCTAGGTGGCGCTATAGAGTCCCTGAGCCACACCCTAGGCCAGAGGTCTGTCTCTCAGTAGAGGCATCAATTCCACAGGTAGCTGCCAAATTTCAAGAGTTTTAGAGCATGCCAAGTTGCTGAAAAAGGGCAAAACATGTCCGGTAAGAGGAAAATACTATAATAAGAATAATAATAATAATAATCTGAGCAAAAACAATAGGGCCTTGCACCTACGGTGCAGCCACTTTCAGTGGCCGCACCTCGGTGCTCGGGCCCTAAATATCTCCATAACGCTGACCTGTCAGGGTATTTCTGGTTGCTATTAATTGTTTTTGTACAAAGTTGGCATGATTTTTGTATGTATATTGTATAGGTGGCAGACTGCTGTTACTACCCTGTTAAAATGTAAAAATGAATGTGACTATTTTGATTACTTTGTCAAAGTAATGTAACTAATCATATTTGATTGGCATAGTATACTATAGGCAGTGCAAAAACAGAGAACAAAATACTAAAACCCCAAACCCTTTATATCTCTGGGGGATATTTCTTGATATGTGACTATGTGATGTTTTCTGTTTACCCTCCAGGTCTGCAGGTGGTGCTCAAGTCTATCATGAAGGCCATGATCCCTCTTCTGCAGATTGGTCTGCTGCTCTTCTTTGCCATTCTCATGTTTGCCATCATAGGCCTTGAGTTTTACATGGGGAAGTTCCATACCACCTGCTTTGACAACGTCACAGGTGAGTCCTCCACCACTCTCAATCATGTCGTGGCCAAACTGTTACAGTTCATTCAATCCCTCTTCTTTGATATGTTCTGATGATCTTCTTAGCGTTGCATTTTGTCAATTTGTTATTTTGAAATATGTCCCTCACTCTCTTGTTCTTGTTTACTCAATCCTCTTCAGATGAGATACGGGAAGAGTTTCCATGTGGTGTGGAGGCTCCGTCTCGTCTTTGCCCTAATGGCACGGTCTGTAAGCCGTACTGGCTCGGCCCCAACTATGGCATCACGCAGTTTGACAACATCCTGTTCGCCATCCTCACGGTCTTCCAGTGCATCACCATGGAGGGCTGGACCGACCTCCTCTACTACGTAAGTCCTGCTACTTCAGTGTTGCTATGATGTGAAAATATATGTATGAGATCTATTGATTCGTGAACATATGCTATGTTATGTTAAATATGTATGCGTTATTACAGGTTCATAAAGACAACTGGCATTACAAACGCTAAATTATTTTTGCTGTTGCATATACATTTACATGTATTTATTTAGCAGTCACTTTTACCCAAAGTCCTCCAAATAGAGGATTAGCATTCAAGTTGCATTGCAAATGAGACCTTAGGTTAACAACAAGTTTACAAACATCACAAGACTACCAGAGGATGAGAGTGCAGAAGTTGAAGTACAAGTCTAAGTGTCATTGAAGGATATAGAGGGAGGTAGGAGAAGTAGAGGATAGGGGAAAAGGAGATTCAAGGTAGGAGCTTCTTGAAAATAGAAAGGGATACCCTGGTTCTGGTAGAACTGGTAGGTTGTTCTACTAGGAATTACAAGTCAACTGCAAAATAGTCTGGATTGCTGTGTGCGTAGGGGTGGCAATGCCACACAATGTTGCTTGGAGGAACGTATCGGTCAAGGGGTAGCGTAAGTTTGTGAGAGCATTTAAATAAGTGAGAGCTGACCCAACAATGACTTTCTAGGCAAGCATTAGTGACTTGAATTTGATGTGGGTGGCTAAGGGTTAGTTTACAAGTGCTTTTGCACACCTCTTTTGTAGGGGACAGGTGCGTTGGAATAGGTTTACCATATATGATGCACGACAATACAGTTATATTAACACTGTTGCATGCATTTGCATCATAAACCAGGATAAGGGGAGTACATGGAACAGTATCCCGGTTTCTTTCAAAGTACTTCAGCTATAGCATAACCGGATTTCTCATAACTGGGATTATAAAGGCTTATCAGGGGTTCTGAAATCGTGATATGATGTTTACATGCACATAAGCAAAACCGTGATGCTTCAAATTTCCTAGATACTGAGGTACATATGCTCCTCCTGTTGGTTGGAATGGGGTCCAGCAGGAGTACAGTAGGATGGCTACATGTTAAAAGTTTAGACACCTCACTCTCAGTGAGAGGGGTGAATGAAGAAAATGCTGTGTCGATGACCTTGGATGACTGAGGATATGCACTAGGACTGCTGCGTGCTGGGTTTCTAGTTTTATCCTTAGATGGGGAACACAAAGAGGAACATGTACAAGTGGGACTGTTACAAGTTGGAGGGTTGGTTGGTTGTGCCCTAAGAGACAGGTTGTGACTGCATGGTTTAGAGAGCAGACTACTGAGAACCACCACTTTGTGAAGTGAAGCAAACTGGTTGGCAACTGGTTGGTAGCTGGAGGTGGAAGTGGAGGGTTGAGTAGTTTTGAAGGTGGAGCATAGTTTTTAGATGTCAGTGGATGTTATTATTGTAAAAAAGTCCTCTTCACAGCAGTGATGCTGGACGAGAAGGATGTCCGTAGTAGCAACTGGTAGCTTGTTTGAGATCTGCAGGCGTTTTAGTTCAGAGGGTAACATGCAGTCATGGGTGAGAGGTTGGGTGGAGCGGGTCTGATGGTTAGAAGACACATCCAGATGAGAGCTGAGTGTAGAGCAGGGAGACTCTGCGGCAAGAGGATGTCCTGGGAGGAGAAAGAGCAGAGCCAACGGTAGAGGAGAGGTGGACTGGAGGTCGCAGGTTGCAGAGGTCGCAGAAGGAAACCATGGGTGGAGGAACAGAGGGTTCTTCTGAGAGGCACTCATTGAGCTGAAGGAAGCAATGGTCAGAGAGATGCAAAAACATAACCATTAGGGAATCTGTGTGGCACTGAGTGAGAATGTGATCAAGCTCTTTGCTCTTTGTGAGTAGGAGGTTTGCAAGCCGTTGTGGCTTGAAGGGATTGGATCAGGGATAAGAGATCTGCAGAGTTCAGCTCTAAATGGATGCTCATATCACCAAGTGAATGGTTCAAATATCATGAATGACAAGCCAATGAATGTGGAAGCTCCAAAAAACTGCTATAATAGTTTTTTTTTTTTTTTACCTGATGATCTGTGCTAAGTTACTGGGAAAAATGATTGACTTGATTTGGACTGTAATCTTAAATAGACCATGACTGAAATATTATATTTGCTCTGAACTGTTATAAAATGAAAAAAGACCACCGAATGCTAAATGAAGTTTAGCCACCATGCCAGTAAAAATCTTCCTTTTAGAATGACATTATGAATCATACGATGAAAACATTAACCTTAATAGCCTTAACATTAACCTTAACAGTTTCAATTTACTGTTGCATGTGATTCATACATACAAGTTTTGACTTATCAAATGTCTTGAGCTCAGTTAGCCATTGATCTACACACCCATATGGGATCAGCAAGCCAAAAACAAGCCAAGCCAATTTAATGTCTGACCCCTAAATTGCTTTACACTGTTGCATGTCTGAATTATTGCACTCTCCGGCCAAGTGGAGTTCTATGCCAAACTTTCCAATAACTGTACAGTGGAGGGACTGTGGGAAAATAAGCCATACGTGCTGGTGCTGGCTTAAGCCCTGTTGCCAAGGGTGGAGTTGTCTAAGATTATCAGAGGTGGAAAAGTCCAGCTTCAGAAAGTAAAAATCGAATCATGAATTGGTTCTTCCTATGCATTTAAGCACAGGTGATCTCACTAATTAACTTGCCTACCTAGCTGAAGAGATTTGCTCATTAGAATCAGCAGGTTTAAATTAATGGTTGGCACAGATCAGAGAGGTAGATAAAACAGAGTGGCGACACTCCCATAGACCTCCATAGGAAAAAATGGCAGCACTTTTTCCAGGCTTTATCCGCGTTATGGGACTTTCGGAACTATTAACAGCCAATATCTTAGTCAGTAGTCAATGAGTTAATTGATTACACCCTCCAGCATCCAGAAGTAGCCTACATGCACCCTCCAGCATCCAGAAGAACATCCCACCCTCCTGTGATTCAGCCATTCAGCGCAGGTTTTTTTTTAAACTTTTGATCGTGTATTGGCAACATCAAAGAGTGTCGCAACTCTCTCTTTCTATGGCTCTGGCACAGGTATGTGGTAGGACTTTTACTTTCTGAAGCTGGACTTTTCCACCTCTGAAAAGTGTTGATGTGATCAACACTTGATGATCATGTGTTTCATGAACATTTGGAACGGAATCAAGATGCATGTACTCGGCCCCTGAGGATGGCCTCTAACGCGTAGGCTGATTGATCCTGTGTCCTGCGTCTATCTGATGCTGATCATCTGAAATGGGCTTTGTGTTTCTGTCAGGGCCTCAGACTGGAGTAGGTCTGTGTGTTTCTGTGCTAGGAGAAGTCCTCCAGAAAACTAGGGCAGGGAGGTCATCTGAGTGTTGAGGCAGCAATGGGCATTTTCTTTTATCTAGTATTAACAGTTCAAAAGGCACACGCACAGACACACTTACAGTACCCACCTATCCACACACACACACACACACACACACGTACATGCATACACACACAGACATGTTCATACACTCACACAGATACTAACACAGGGGTGCTTTTCTTTCTTTTATTCTTTTTTTAAAATTCCCTCAACTTGGATGGCTCTCCCATGACTCCTCCTCTTCCTTCTGCAGTTCCTTTTCTGCCCCTGGTCCATTCCCCACATCTCTCTCTCTCTCTCCCTCTCTCTCTCTCCCCCTCCATTTCCCTCCATCTCCGCCGGTCCCACCCAGGCTCCTTCTCTATATTTAACAGCCTCTGTTCAGATGGAGTTATTCCTGCCTCGGCCGGGGGAGAGGCTGCTGAAAGTTTAATGGGCAAAAGGACTGCAGTGTATACAGCATAGCTTTCAGACATGCAGAAAGAGAGGGAGAGTGTGTGACAGAGAACGGTAGAGAGAGAAGAGAGGAGAGGAGAAATAGAGATATGGACGGAGCTAGAGGCAGAAAGAGAGAGAGAGAGAGATGCAGAGAGATATAGAGGGAGGGAGAGAGAGATTCTGTTTGAGAGAGTGCTTGACACCACGAAGACCTATGTTTTAAAGTCAGAAGGACTCTTGATGTCGTCGTTACCTGAGAAAAAAGCAGTAGCCCAAAAACACATGCACCATTTCTATATCATGTTTTTGTAGGTATGACCTCGCTACAGGCACTGTGCAGATGTATTGTGAAAGTGCCTGGTAAGCCCTCCACTCGCAATAAAGTGACATCATTCATCCAGCAGGACCCTAAATAATTCATAGTCTGGATTCTAGGGCAGACCATATGAAAAAAGAAAGAAAAAAATGAGTGCACACTTTTTCATGATGTCCTGCTTTTTGTAACAAGACTCTTCCCCACACTGAAAAGCACACCATTTTCTAGATGCTAACATAGTCATGCCACAGTCATGAAACACGCGCACACACACACACACACACACACACACACACACACACACACACACACACACACACACACACGTGTGGTTTGTGTGTGCTCTCTCAGGTCCATGGCTTGATTTTGAGGATAATTGTTCATCAAGGTGTAATGTCTCTCAATGATTAAATACCTTATTCTTAATACTAGAATATGCATTATAGCTATAACATATAATAACACTAGCTTTCTTTTTCTGTTTTAATTGTTTGAAGTATTTCACATACAATTTATGTAATAGGCTAAGCCACTGCTAATGTATCTATAACTTATTTTTACAAATATTATGTTACAACACTTTATGTAGCACTCTTGGACAATAAGAGCCAACCGGTCTCAACTGCTCCCATCAATGAAGAAATGACAGAAATGTGCAGGCATTTTCTGGTTATCCTTTGCTTGTACATGTCATCAACATGTGATGAGGAAATGTGCTGTCCTACAGTATGTCATTATGACCAGTGAATTGGCAATGCTACAGTATATGTGTCCATTAGGATTAGTATAGGTGAAACTCGTCATCAGATTAACCTAATTGGGTCTAATTGATCGATATGCCACTTCTCAGAACAGTAGATGTCAGAGCAGCCCTCACATTATTCTACTTATAGCATAATACGCGCACACCTGCAACACAAGTGTTGCTTATAGTGACATGGTGAAGTAACACTAGAGCTAACCATTGTTATGTCAAAATACGTCATCTGCAATTGTATGCTTTTTTAGCATTGTTTATGATAGTCCCATGATGCAAGGATGAGGTCAAAATATTAGTTATTCTTGAGAGCCTTTGGGATGCTCTAAATGGAGTCTGGAGTCTGTCTGGAAACTTGTCGGCTGGGAAAGCCAAAAATATCCGGCTGTTGAA
>NC_084996.1:9723732-9741232 GCF_963854185.1 Sardina pilchardus | reverse complement strand
GCTACCAATTTAACATTTTCAAAACAAAATCAGCA
The DNA here is from genome assembly GCF_963854185.1 of Sardina pilchardus. NCBI lineage: Eukaryota > Metazoa > Chordata > Actinopteri > Clupeiformes > Clupeidae > Sardina > Sardina pilchardus. The sequence goes on along the minus strand of NC_084996.1, from coordinate 9,741,197 downwards.
ATACATCAATAGGCATTTGTTTACTGATACAGGAACAAGCCCTTTATTGATTTCATATAATGTATGGAGCTGATGGTGCTTGAGTGTGCCTTGAGTGTGCCTTATTTTAGCGGTACACATTTCTTTGAACTTTAAAGTTTCCATGTGTATGTGTAGTACTGTACTGTATGTCTGCATGCACTTGTTTGTACAGTACGTCTGTGTGTAGTTGTTTACATGTGTTTTGAGTGTATGCACATGTTTATATATATATGTGTGTGTATGTGTGGCTTTGTGTGGCAGGTCATATGTGGCAGCATATTCGAGGTCTTCTGGGCAATGATCCAGCCTGGTACCTCCTTTGGCATCAGTGTGTTGCGCGCTCTCAGGTTATTGAGGATCTTCAAAGTGACCAAGTGAGTCTCACCTGTCTTCCTGTCCAGCCAGTGCAGTGCGGTGTGATGCTGGTTGGTGTAGTTTGTTGTGGTGTGGTGCGGTGTGGGTTGGTGCAGTGTGGTGCTGGTTGGTGTAGTTCGTTGTGGTGTGGTGCTGTGTGGTGCGGTATGGGTGGGTGCGGTGTGGTGCGGTGTGGTCAGATATGGTGCGGTCCACCCCTGCCTGTGCCTACTCTGTCTCATCTGTCCCAGTTAAGCGCAAGTCATTTGTCTGTCTGGAGTCTGCTTTGGATGCCCTGTGATGTTCGATCAATCACCCCACTGCCGGGTTGTGATTGCCATGAATCAATGATATTCTCTCTCTCTCCTTCTCTCTCTCTCTTTCTATCTGTCTGTCTCTCTCTCTCTCTCTCTCTCTCTCTCTATCTGTGTCTGTCTGTCTCTCTCTCTCTCTCTCTCTCTCTCTCTCTCTCTCTCTCTCTCTCTCTCTCTCGCTCTGCTCACAGGTACTGGGCCTCCCTGAGGAACCTGGTGGTCTCCCTACTCAACTCCATGAAGTCCATCATCAGCTTGCTCTTCCTGCTCTTTCTCTTCATCGTGGTCTTTGCCCTTCTGGGCATGCAGCTCTTCGGGGGCCAGTGAGCATTCCATTCTCCTCATCATTGAGCTCGGAATTGTGTCGTCAAATCACTAAGAATAGCTAAGAATTGCTTACAGACACAGTGGCTTTTGTACAGATAGACTACTATACAATTTGGTATTATGGGAATACCATGGGAATGCCATGGAAATATTATGGGAATATTGGGTATTTCGGTAGTGAATCTATGTGTTGATATGCTGTATATATCTGTAATTAACACTATATTTTTTTTAATATCAAGGAAAGGGAATTTCGACGGAATCTAATCTAGCCCTACAAATAGTGTTACAGTATGCACAGCTAACATTACCTGCTTGCTATCATACACTTACTGGAAACAGATAGCACTCACTTCAATTGCAGACATGAAAGAAATCGAGAAACTAGTCACCCATTCTATATACCATCTGTGTTTTGGCAAGAGAAAGAGGTGTCATCAAACAATGCAAAATAAAATCCTCCTTTGTCCTGCTTAGCGCTTGATTCATTCATGTGATTTTCTTTGGTACGTATTCTTTTGGCATCTGTGAATGAGCGAGCAGATTGCTCTTTGGAGCGCAGACGTGCACATTCACCATAAATGATAAAAGCTCTCTCTGACATGCTGTCGTGTTTCTGCTTTCCCAGGTTTAACTTTGAAGCCGGCACTCCCCCTACCAACTTTGATACCTTTCCTGCAGCAATAATGACAGTGTTCCAGGTGAACGACAGCGCACACACACACACACACACACACACACACACACACATAATGATGCATGCCCCATATACTGTACGTATGCACATACATGACAGTCTGACAGAACTGTGTGCCATTCCTTTCAGATCCTGACGGGAGAGGACTGGAACATGGTGATGTACGATGGCATCGAGTCTCAGGGTGGAGTGAGGAAGGGGATGGTCTTCTCTGTGTTCTTCATAGTGCTCACGCTCTTTGGCAACTGTATCCTTACATGCAAAGGGCCTAATGGCCAAACCACATGCAGACAGACATGCCACACACACACACACACACACACACACACACACACACACACACACACGTACATGTACAACTACAAACACACACACACACACACACACACACACACACACCTAAACACAAAAAAATGCACATGCAGCTAAATAGTAACACGCACAAAAACAGAAAATGCAAATTCACTCACCCTACCACATATACAGTAAATACAAACCATGCAACCACCAACTGCACACACACACACACACACACACACACACACACACACACACACACACACACACACACACATATATATATGTTTATACACAGCAGACATATACAAACCCACCTAGTTCTCTCTTCCATACAAAGAGAGCTCCCTCCTTAACTCCTGGATGCTAGATACCTTGCTCAATGTATTCTTGGCTATCGCTGTGGACAATCTGGCCAATGCACAAGAGCTGACCAAGGTACTGTGTATACAGTTTTATGCACATTTATACAATATACAAACACATCTGTGCCTCTCATACACATACTGTGTACACACACACACACACACACACACACACACACACACACACACACACACACACACACACATATACACACATTTTGACTCCCATGTCTGTTTCATCAGGATGAGCAAGAGGAAGAGAAGCAAGCCAGTAAGAAAGCTGCCCTTCAGAAAGCCAAGGAGGTGGCTGAAGTGAGCCCCCTGTCCGCTGCCAATCTCTCCATAGCAGCGTGAGTCTCTCTCGTCCTCTTGTTCTCTCTGTTTCTGTCCAGTAGCCACAAGCACACATACACACACACACACACATTCTCTCTCCCTCCTTCTGTTTTCCTCTTTTGCAGACATACAGACACTTACTCCCTCACACTCCTGCTGCCTCCTCCTCTCATTCTCTCTCATAGTCAGATGTACACCCTCTCTCATTCTCACTTGTTATTTTGTCATAACATAAAAGCTCTTTTTGCATTAGCAAACACCCACCCACAGACACACAGACACACACACACACACACACACACACACACACACACACACACACACTCACACAGAGACACACACAGACACACACACGCACACACACACACGCACACACACGCACACATGCACACTCATATGTTTGCTCTCATCTGTTGTCACCTCTCTTGCTTCCTCTCTCTTATCTTCCCCCGCATGTCATTGAGTGTATTCTTTTACTCAGTCTATGCACAGATACCACACACCACACACACACACACACACACACACACACACACACACACACACACACACACACACACACACACACACACACACACACACACACACACACACACACACACTACACACACACACACACACACACACACACACACACACACACACACACACACACACACACACACACACACACACCACATGCTGGTGTTTTGATCTGTGACACCTGCACCTTTTCATAGGGACTCCTGTCGTCCTTTGATCTCCTCAGCAGAAGGCCGCTGCTGTTAGGATGCTACATTGAGCAATTAACAAACATAGTCACATCACACATACATATAGGTGTGCGTGTGTAGTATATAGCCCTCATATGCACACAGAGAAAGCCACACACACACACACACACACACACACACACACACACACACACACACACACACACACACACACACACACACACACACACACACACACACTCAAATTCAGTGGACATGCATACACCTGGACATCTATTCACATCTTACTTTTAATATTTGTTTGATATTTGTGTTTTGTATTCTCATTCACCCTGAAACTAATTCTGTGTTTAACTTTCAGAACTCACCCACAGTTATATTTACTGTAAGGGTGAAAGATTTTTGAATGAACATTTTTTTTTCTTTTCTGTTTGACGCTACTGAAAGCTAGAATGATACAGTATAGGTAGAAAAAAAACAACAAGAGTTATAAAGAAATCTAAACATAAGCATAAACGAGGAAGTGGGGTACAGAAATGAATGCTATGGCAGTAAGAAAAAGAGAGTGAGGAGAGAGAAAGAGAGTGTGGAAAGACAGACAGAGAGAGAGTGTTTGTCTTGCCATTTTTGCTCACCCCTTCTTTCCTTCCTCAGAGTTACAGTAAGCACAGAGCGTCTCAACGCTTCTGAACACTTTCTGGACTGGTATTTATTCATTTATACTCATCCTCTTCTGTTCTTTTTTTTTAAAGAAAAAAAAGACAAAAAAAAACTGCTTTCTGTTTCACGCCTTCCAGCCATACCCCCCCCCCCCCCCCCACCCTACTTTCACCTTTTGTTTCAGTTGTGTCTGTCTTGTCTTTTGATGGCCTCATTATGGGTTGGTTTCGTTTCCCTTTGGTTTGCCTCTCTGAAGTAGTCGCTGCCTCTTGTTCTGTTGCCGGCTGTCCCTTTCAGTAGCGCTCCACCCACACTGTTTGTGAGAGGGGATGCTGGGAAGGGAAAGCATCTCTGTCTATCTCTCTCTATCTCTCTCTCTCGCTCTCCTTCCACACTCTCTCTCTGTCTCTCCCTCTCTCACCCCATCTCTCTATCTGTCTCACTCTCCCTCTTTTGCCCTTAATCTCTCTCTGCATGTCTTTGTTTCTGTGTGTCTAGATTTCCTTTCTCTCTGTCTCTCTTCCTCTCTCACTCTACACTCTTTCTCTTTCTCTTCTTTCCCTCCGCCCCACTCTTTCTCTGGTTGTAGCCGTCCTTGTGGGTTTTTGTGGCTTCTGTACTGTCCTTGACTTGTCAAGTAAGCTCATGTTCTCATCATGCGTCACCATCCTCGTCCTCCTCAGTCATGCCCCGTGAGCTTCCTCCAAACAGCTGGCTGGCTGGCTGGCTGGCTGGCGCCCGTGGCCTCCGCTTTGTCAAGCAGTAGTCGGCCGCTGGCCCACCAGTAGCTCGTGTCTCTGCTGTTGGTTGTGTAGGGCGACTCTTGACCCTCCCGCCCCCCTCCTGAGCTCTGACCCGAGGTGCCCACAGCCCATCCCTCTGGCCCCATAAATCTCCCCCCCCCCCCACCCCACCCCTCAGCCCAATGTTGTGTGTGTGTGTGTGTGTGCGTGTGTGTGTGTGTGTGTGTGTGTTAGTGTGTTAGTGTGTGTGTGTGTGTGTGTGTGTGTGTGTGTGTGTGTGTGCGTAAGCCTCCTCTTCTAGGAGTCTGATGCACCTTCACACTTCTCTCTTCACTCTGTCTCTCTTTGTCTCTCTTTTTCTCTGTCTTTCTCTTTCACGCTCAATGTCCCTATTTCTGCCACCGTACCAAACCCTCTCCCGAATTCTGCTATCCTCCTCTCTTCCTCTCTATCTTCCCTGTTGCACTCTGTGACACTCTCCCTCTCCCTCTCCCTCTTTCTTTCCCTTCCAACCCCTTCTTCCTTTCTCTCTCTCTCTCTCTCTCCCTCCCTCCCTCTCTCTCTTGCTCTCTCTCTCTCGCTCTCTGCCTACAGTAAGGAGAACCACTCAAAGTCAAACTCAAAGTCGGTGTGGGAGCAGCGCACCAATGAACTGCGCAAACAGACCCTGGTCAACAGCAGAGAGGCCCTTTACAACGAGCTGGAGCCAGAGGACCGCTGGAAGGTACAAGACAAGGAGAGAGAGAGAGAGAGAGAGAGAGAATGGCCCAATCCCAATGTCAGCCCTAAAGACTAAGAACTAAAGACTCACAGACTTAATTGATCTCAGGTGCTAAGTGAGTGAGTGTGTGAGGCCACATAGGCTCAGATAGGTATTTGGGATTGGGACAGCACTTCACGAGATCACATGTACCTTGGCGATGTTTACTAACAAAGACGTTGCTAACATTTGCACCATGCACGTGTGTCGTGCGTGCTGTTGTTTACCTTCATTTCCGGATTTTTCTATGATCTCCGCGGTAAACGTCACAACACTTTGAACTGTGGGTAATTCCCTTAGGTTAAGTCTGCACTGATGCAGACTCACGGAAAGGGCTCGGTAAGTCTGTACTCAAACCCTCCCGCCCGATGTAATTCGACATTGGGACAGCCCTAAACCCTTACGAATTTCGCGAGAACGCGCACCAAAGTCCGTGAGTTCGTGAGTCCGGACATTGGGATTGGGCCAGAGAGAGAGAGAGAGAGAGAGAGAGATGAGTCAACAGAGACAATGAAACTAGATGAAAGAAGAGAGAGAGTCCTGTGACTTGCTTACTTACCTGTAACTCGCCATTGAATTCCGAATAGATAGAGATAGATAGATAGATAGATACTTTATTGAGCTCCAAGGGGAAATTCAAGGTCCCAGCAGCTTTAAGACACCACACATAACATGCACTACAATGTCAACAGGAGGATAGAAAGCAAATCAACAAATCAACATGACTAAAAAGAACAGTAAAATATCAAATATATAAGATCATATATGTGATCTTTCGGGAATATTTCTTTGTAGGTTGAGGTACACTTTATGTGAAATCATTTGTAGTCAAGATGTCAGAAGATGTGATGTGAGTTGAATCAGGAGGGCGTGCCAACCGTTGACTTAATTTAGTCACGATCTCTCTCCATTCGCTCGTTTCTCCGTGTCTCAGGTGAACTACTCCCGCCACATCCGGCCGGACGCCAAGACCCACCTGGACAGACCGCTGGTGGTGGACCCGCAGGAGAACCGCAACAACAACACCAACAAGACGTGCGCCGGGGAGCGCGAGGCCGACCAGGAGGCGCGGCTCAGCCAGCAGTGCGCCGAGGAGATCTTCCGCAAGCAGACGCGCCTCCACGAGCGGGCGGGGAGCACGGGAGGCGGCGAAGGAGGAGAGGGAGGCGGCGGCGGAGGCGTCGGAGGAGGAGGAGACGGAGGAGACGAAGGAGGCGCCGATCCCGCGGAGTCCTCCTCGCGCGCGCGGAGCCGCAAGGCGGGCGAGGGCGAGCACCACCAGGGCCAGAATCACGGCGCCCACGAGCACCAGCACCACCACAACCACCACCGCCCGTGCGGCGGCAGCACCACCCACCTGGAGGGGGTGGCCGAGGAGAAGCCGCACCGGCGCAGCCACCAGCACCGTGGCCAGTGCTCCCGCGCCCGCGACGCCGAGGCCAAGGGCACCGAGCAGCCGCACCGCAGACCCCGGGGACACCGCCGCGCCCACGAGGACGAGGAGGGAGGAGGAGGAGGTGGGGGAGGTGGAGGTGGAGGTGGAGGAGGAGGTGGACGCCGACACCGGAGCAAGAACTCGGACACAGGGGCCAGTGTGGAAGGCGGGGAGCGCAAGCCCAGGAGACATCGCCACAGCGCCGCCTCAGGCAGCGAGGGGGAGTGCAAGCGGGAGAGGGGAGAGAGGGTCCGCCAGCACAGAGCCAGGAAGTGAGTACAAAGGGCTCCATCCTGTAGCAAGGGGCATGATGGGAAGGCTGAGATAAGAGAGGGCGATGTAGATAAAGTTGTTCAACTTAAATCATGTATCATGTATCGTGTATCATGTATCTTGCATCAGGTTAGTTACCCGTATGGTACTGTTTATTACGGTCAATCATTTATTAGTCTTGATTCTTATTCAGAACCTTAGCTACAGTGAATAGATGGATGCAAGGCAAGAGCAGAAGAAAAGAAAGATGTTTTTTTTCATTCAGCTTTCATTCAACTCCCCTCTGTCTCTCTCTCTCTATCTATCTCTCTCTGCCTCTCCCTCTCCCTTCTCTCTGCGTCCACCTGTAGGGAGGGCAGTGGGCCCACTCTGTCCACCACGCGGCCCATCCAGAAGACCCTGTCCCGGCAGGCCAGCGTGTACAGCGAGGACATGGACAACGTGATGAACAGCAAGCTGGTCACCCAGCCGCCCGCGGCCACTGCCCGCAACCGCGGCGGCACCGTCACCGCCAACACCACGCCCCACGCCAGCATCTATAACCTGGCCAACAGCACCCACAGCCTCTACCAGCCGCCCCCCGGCCCGGACGGCAGCCTCGTGCCCAGCCGAGCCACCAGCATGGCGTACCTGACCTGCATGGGCTACCCGCGGGCAGACCACACCAGTGTCGACATGCCACCCATGTTCCCCTCGCACAACGCCATCCTGCAAAGTGAGATTGGCTGTTGGAAACGTATTAACTATTTGGCTGCATTGTTTTCCGCCTCGGTGCTTAACATGTCAAAAAACGTACTAAAAGAGCATACTGCAATTCATTTTTAGTGAGCCTTTGCACATTGAAATGTCTTTCTTTCTCTTTTCACTCAGTCAATAAAAATGCCAACACTGAGCCCCTCCCCAAAAAAGAGGATAAGAATGATGACGACGATGATGACCCAAAAGACAGCGGTGGCCCCAGGCCTATGCCTCCATACAGCTCCATGTTTGTCCTGTCCACCACCAACCCGTGAGTAAACTGAATGCAAAACAGTGTCCTCCACTAAAAATGTCTTTCCTTTAACCTTTATATAGAGGATGTACAGTACAATCATGAATCATTCTTTTACCTTAATGTAGCTCTATCTTGATAGTGTAAATATAGTCTTATTATTGTAAGAATCATAAGAATCAATTGTAACTGTGTGTGTCTGGCTTAGGTTTCGGAGATTGTGCCATTACATTGTTACACTGAGTTACTTTGAAATGACCATCCTGCTGGTCATCGCGATGAGCAGTATCGCCTTGGCTGCTGAGGACCCAGTCTGGCCCGAGTCCCCCCGGAACAATGTGAGCAAGTCTTCTGTTTCATATCAACACCCCTTCCCTTGGAACAGTCCATTGTGTTTGTTGTTTGTTGATGTTGACTTCCTTGTTTAGTGTCAGTCATCAGTGTATAGGCAGAGTTAGCTACATCTTGTCCTTTGAGCACCTCTACTGCATCACGTTTGGAGCTCATCCCTCCATCCCCCTATCCATCCAGACTTCCATCAGCCTGCCCATCCATCCACCCGTACTCCTCTCTCTCTCTCTCTCTTCTCTTTTCTCTCTTGTCCATCTGTCTTTCTTCCTCTCCCCATCCCTCCTTCTGTTGTCAGTGGTGTGTGTCAGGCTCTGCATGGTCTCCCCGGACCCCCCAATCATTCCTCCCCATCTGTGAGGATAGCTGAGGGCATGTTCAACTCTGAATTACTTTCTTTCTACGACTTTCTTTATCTCTCTATCTCTCTTACTCCATTGTCCTCACTTACTGTCTTTCTTTTTCTTTCTGTCTTTCTTTTTTCTTTCTTTCTTTCTGTCTTTCTTTTTGATACCTCCTCCAGTCTCTCTGCGTCTGGCGCTGTTTGCTGATGTTTCTCCGTGTGTTTTGCAGGTGCTGCGCTACTTTGACTATGTCTTCACTGGAGTCTTCACCTTTGAGATGCTGATTAAGGTAGCGGCTACGCCCCCCCCCCCCCCCCCCCTCCTGTCTTCCTGTGCTCTGGCCTTTGTGTCCGATGGATAAAGCACGGGGCATCTCAGTGGAAAAACGCAGCTCTGTTTTTAGCAAAATTGTCAAGTAATGAGCCCATTGTGGCGGGAGAGGTTTGATGTGGGCTGAAGTGACCTTTCTCCTCCTCTGTTTTGCTGAGTTCTCTTCTCTATCCGCTCAAAATTCAAATTTAAACGAGCCCTACTGGTGTGAGTGTATAACCATGCAGCCAAAGCACTGACCATAATAAGCAGACATATAGCCCATACAAATTCACATTATGTGGAGAGGATTGCAGGATGTATTGCAGCTTAACATGCATTAAGAAAGCAAAAGTCTTAAGGAGTACTGCTGCTGCTATTACTTTGAAATTCCTCTCCTAATATACAGTATGTCTCAATTTGTTTCAGTAGTAATTCAATAGTGTCTTAATATTGGATATTATCTTGTTGCCCCCCCCACCCCCCCTCTTCTCTTTTCTCTGTTTGTATCTGTTTCTCCTCTCAGATGGTGGATTTGGGTCTGATCCTGCACCAGGGCTCCTATTTCCGTGACCTTTGGAACATCCTGGACTTTATAGTGGTTAGTGGTGCCCTGGTGGCCTTCGGCTTCACGTAAGTGTCATCCTGCCATCCTCCTCCTCCTCCTCCTCCTCCTCCTCCTCCTCCCAGCCCTTACCCTCCCCCTTCCTCCCACCCCTACTGGCTAGACGCCTCAGCGCAGCTCCACTGATAGCCCAAACAACCACCTCCCTAGATTCTCTCCGTCTGTCTCTTTCCCTCTTTCTTGTTTCTGTTCTCACCTCCACACCCTCTCAGTATCTCTTCGGTCTCTATTCAGCTCTCTCTTCCTCCTCCTCCTCCTCCTTTCTCTGACTCTCTCTCTCTCTCTCTCTCTCTCTCTCTCTCTCTCTCTCTCTCTCTAACACACACACACACACACACACACACACACACACACACATACACGTGTGCACTCATAATTTTGGGTACGGGCCTAAAGAATCCACTTACCCAGTTTCCCCTTCTCCATTCTTAGAATTTTAGCTAGTCCTGATACTCAAATGCCCCCCCCCCACCCCCACCCTTTAATATCACCCCTTTCTCTTACTATAAGCCTATTCCATACCTCTTAGCCACCTCTTCCTCCTCCTCCTCCTCTTCCTCCTCCTCCTCCTCCTCCTCCTCCTCTTTGCCCCTGTCCGGCTCATTTCCGTGGGGGTGACGACCCCAGGCACCTGTAACCCTTTAGTGCCCAGGCCGTTCTGGAGCAGCAGGCAACCACACACACAGTGAAACCCTCACACATGCATGCACACTCACACACACACATACAGATACATACACACACACACACGCACACTTCCTTTCCTTCGATGGAGCAGGGAGACGGAGCAGCAGGTATTTCCGCCTCCTTCCTCTGCACGGCTTGGGGAGCCTGCCTGAGATGCGGGGATGGATGCGGGGCGCACTGAGCTTAGGTCGGGGTCCGCCGCTGGGGTGGAAAAGAGAGGAGAGGAGAGGAGGAACAGGGAAGGGTGGGTTTAGAGGCTTGAGGTTAACCGATGAGGAGATCTGGAGGGACATGCTATTTCTAATTTTGTTTTACTAGAAACGGCTGAGACACTTTTGGGACATGTTTTGAGACAGGCTTAATTGGTGGAGGTGTAAGAAAGACAGTGTAAATGAGAACCAGCACCAAGTGCAGAGGAAGAGCAGGGCAGAGGAGTAAGTGAGGAAGAAGAAGAAGAAGAAGAAGATGAGACACAATGTGGGGAAAGGAGGATGGTGTAGAGAAAAGGAGTGGAGAAGAGGAATATGCATGAGGAGAGGAATGCATGCTAGAGAGAAGAGGTGTGAAAATAGGCACAGAGACACAGAGAGGCTTATGGGAGTTTTTTTCCCTTCTGTCAGATTACAGACTTAGGGTGTAGTCAACACAGAAGACAGAACTCAGGGACATGGGAACAGCTTATGGGTGGAATGATAAAAAAAAAAAATGCCCGCCATTAACTCAAAAGATGCATTACCTGAAGCAGGCACAGGTAAAGCTGATGTGGTGTGTGTGTGCATGTGTACATATTTGCGGCCTATACCCTGCAGCCCATAGTATATACTGTACTGCATGCGTGTCTGGAGACGGCATGCTGTCGATTTGCTAACCTTTTTTAAGTAACTGTCTCAATATGGATTTAAATGAACGTGTTTAGCGATCTCCATTTGTGTGCAATCCTACTTTATCCCAGCCAGTGTTGGGGAAAAAAAAAACATTCCGGCTGCAGTGGATTCCCTTGGGCCTTTTGGGAGGAGATGGAATAGGTGTCTGTTTTTTTTTTTTTTTTTTTTTTTTCCCCTCCGGAAGCCCAGTGGGGATCCCAGAAAAGGGCGATGATCTATTTTCCCCTCATGTAGTATGCCAAGAAGCTCCCAGGAGCTCTTTTGAAGCCAACGGCATGAAAGCTGGACGGTGTGCGTGGTTTTATCTGAGCACGCTCACTGCTCCGAGAGACAAAAAACAGCTGAGTCTCGATCGGCATCTGCGTACGGGAGCAGGGACGAGCGGTCCGGAGTTGTACACGTGCGCACACACGCATGACATCTGCATTATCTGCATGGATGCGAATGGCTATCATTGAGAATCGGTTAATCCCGAGGAGAGCCTATCCATACCTTGCCTTTTTCTTTTCTTTCATAATGGACTGTTATCATGGTACGACGGTATGGCTGATAGGGTTTGCCCCGTAGCAAACAAGTAATGACCTTCACCTTGCATCCTCAAGGGCATGCTCGCTGAGTAGAGAGACAGCGCCCTATTACTTGAGCGCTCACTTCCTCCTTTTGCATCCTTGTCCTCTACATCCTTTAACCCCCTTCTAACCCCCCCCCCCCAAATCCTCGCACACTTTGCCAGTAGGAGATGCCAGTAGGCTTAAAGGATAAATTCAGAGGTGCCTGGCTTGCCTGCAACCCCCTCGTCCCCATCCTTCTCCTTACAGTCCTTTCTACCCCTCCTCCTTCCCCCTCCTCCCCCCAGCCTTCCCTTCCCTTGCCCATGCAGAGCCTCCCTGAGCTCTGGATGGCTTGCACTGCAGGCGTACTGTAGTGCCCCCTGCCTGTGAGCTTGGTAATAGCTGTCCTCCATGAATGTTCCTTTTTATATGTTATCAAACTGCTGCAGTATTGCTATAATTATTTGAGTGAGTATGAGTGTGAATGTGTGAATTGTGACATACTTGATATTTGGTTTGACTTTGAGTTTGTTGTTTGAAATCATCTTGAACCTCCATAAAGATAGATAGATAGATACTGTAGATAGATAGATAGATAGATAGATAGAAAGATTGATTGATCAAATGTAACTAACAACTTCCAAGACCTTGCCCCTTTGAGTTCTATGGTTATTACTTGCACATTTTCATGAGTAGTTTTGTCCTGTAGTTTGATCAGCATACTCAGCCCCCATGTGTACTGTAGCTATTCTTCTGGACTGGCCTGAGCACCTTCAAGGCTGCAGACAAGGCTAATGGACAGAGAGATGGCCTCAGCTGATAGCACACATTCAGTCAGTCTACCCTATGCAGGAAAGGGGGTTGTGGTGAAGCGCTGGGGGTTCGGGGGTTATGGCCTGCTCGGCAGACTGCAGACTACCCTTAAGAGTGTACCGTCACACTGGTGTGTTTGGAATGTTGGAAAATGAACATTCTAAAGAATGTCTGGGTTCATTGAATTCTACATAGAATTTTAGAACGTTGAATTGTTGCGGAATGGAATCTTGTGTTAGAATGTTCAAAACCCGCCCTTTTAAAGGTTAAAACCACTGCAGGCCAGAGCTGGCCGCACCACCGTTACGCAGGGCGAGATAACGCCGCCTGATTCGATTACGATCGAAGCGCTCCCGACCAATAGACAGACGGTTCCCGCATCGTAGATGTGCATCTGCCGTTCAGACAGACAACGGTGGATCTGATTAGGGCGCCCATTTGCTGTCTGGAGGCGATTCCGAAGCACGGAGGCATTTCGGACCTCCTCTGGCAGAGCCCTGGCCACTGTCCGCCTGGCGAGAGCCAATGCCAGGAGTCACCGTGCCCTTCTGAGGGGAGACAGAGAGAAGCAGCAGGAGGAGGGCTGAGCCACTCGGCTCCCGTCCCCCAGAACCGGAGAGTGTCCACAGGGACGGGGATGGCTAACTGAGGCCATAGAATATCTTTACTGTCAGCCCCTGACCAGTGACCAAGCAGCTGGTGTAGCAGACACAGACACAGATTTAGATTTTAGAGTAAGAGGACAGTTTGGGAAAAAAAATATCTGAGCATCCGGTGTGCCTATGTATGTTTACGCATTTAGATGGAATAGAAATTATTTTGGCCTGCTGATTCTGAATGTGAGGATTAAAAACATATGTTTGTCAGAATGGGGAGATTCAATGATTCATCGTCTTTATGTAATGGCAGTGTAGTATCACATTAATCACGTAGACATTCATAGATGTACAATGCAGGACAGAAGTCCTTTTAAATTTGTGTGTGAATACTGTAAAATGTATGCTGGGCGACGTCTAAAGAGATGAAACGTACTGTATCCAACGAGTGCTGCCCCCTCTGGCCACTACTGTCCCTGAGTCCCCAGTCAAGCCCAGGCCGGCATGGGTGTAGTGAAGCGACAGGACTGCCAGGGCTGCTAATCATATGGTAGCTGTGCTATGACTCAGCACTCTAATGCTGTTGTCTGACTGAGGGTCATATGGGCTTTGGGGGCATAGTGCTGTCTACCATGGCTGATGAGGCTGAAGTGTGTGTGTGTGTGTGTGTGTGTGTGTGTGTCTGTGTGTGTGTCTGTGTGTCTGTGTGTGTGTGTGTCTGTGTGTGTGTGTGTGTGTGTGTGTGTGTGTGTGTGTGTGTGTGTGTGTGTGGGTGTGGAAGAGGCCAGTGGAGTTTGAACATGCAGAAAGGCCCCTGCTTATGATAAATGCATGACTTCTTCTCACTACACAAGCCACACATAAGCATTCTTGGCAATGTGTGCATTTGTGTTTTCCCCTCAACTGATTCCGATATCAGTTGACTGAGGTCGCGGGTAAGCTTGCATAACGACTTAAATGATGTGTCAGTAAAGATGTGAACACTGAATTTCTGACTGGATGAGTGTGTTTGTATTTGTGTGTGTGTGTGTGTGTGCGTATGTGTGAACGTGTGTGTGTGTACAGTATGTGTGTGTGAGATGTAATTTGTCTGAGTGCAATATTACGTGAATTTGACACTACAAGAGAATGCATCTGCCATTGGAAGACACTGGGTATTATTTCTGTGGTTATTATGAAAACACATGGCATTGTACCCTTTTTTCTCTCTCTCTCTTCTCTGTGTCTGTCTCATATTAATGTTCTTCCTCTTCCAAATCTTCCTCTCTCTCCCTTTGTCCTTCTTTTTTTCTCTGTCTGTCTGTCTTTGAATGTCTTGTGTGTGTTTGTCTGTGCGTGTGTGTGTGTTTTTCTTTTCTTTGTGTGTGTGTGTGTCTGTCTGCTTTGTCTTTCGCTCTTCCCTTCTTCCTTTCTTTCTGTCTCTGTCTCGCTCACACTGCCCTTCTCTCATCTCTTCGATTGGCCTCTGCAGCAGCGGCGAAGGGTAATGTCTTCCTTCTCTCTGTTTCTGTCTCTCTCTCTCTCTCTCTCTCTCTTTCTTCCTTTTCCCTCTCTCCTTCTCTGCTACTCGCTCTCGATGCTCATCCTGCCAGTCATACGGCTTTCCTCTCTTTCTTTTTTGAATCTGAGTGTCTGTTTATCGCCCACATTGCTCTCTCTCTCTCTCTCTCTCTCTCTTTTCTGTCTTTCTTTCAACCTCCCTTTCTCTACTTCTCTTCCTCATCCTCTTTCTCTGTCTGTCAGCCTGTCTGTCTATCTGTCTGTCTCTATCCCTCTCTCTCTCTCTCTCTCGTCTTACTATCTCTGCTCTAGCCAATGTCTGTTACATTTTCTGTGGAGCTGGACTAAACAGAACTCACTCAAATACACGCCCCCACCCCCCTCCCCTCCCCTCCCCCCTACGTTCACCAAACATACACCTGCCACCCCGATCCCCGACCCCCAACATGAGCAGGGTAGTTTACTCAATCAATAGCCCTGGTTCTTTAGCCACCCTATCAGCAGTGCATTAGTCCTTACGAGGGATGCCTGTGTGGGGCCTGACTCTGGGTAGCCATAGCTGCTGAGCGAGCAACATTCAACACAGCAGCACCCAAGCCAAGGGTAAACCTGTAGCAAGCTGTGTCAGGACAATGGCAGTCTTGTGACCGAGAGGTAAACACAGTCTGTAAGGGGCTTTTCTTTTGTAAGAATAGTCTTAAAGCCCTGGTGTATAAGTATATAAGTATAAGTATATATACTTTTTTGAACCCGTGAGGGAAATTCGGTCTTTGCATTTATCTCAATTTGTGAATTGGTGAACACACACAGTACGCAGTGAATACACAGTGAGGTGAAGCACACACTAACCCAGAGCAGTGAGCTGCCTGCCCAACAGCGGCACTCGGGGAAGGTAATAATATGGTAGAAATCATAGTAGGAAGCATATACCATGATGGTATAAGATAATGTTATATAAGTAGTAGTACTCAGACATGCCATGGCACTGATGTTATTGTAGAACCATCATGGTGCATATGTTGTGGTAAAGCTGATACTGTACTGAGTAGAACTGCCACTGTAGGGGTAGCTCTGCGATACTGTAACGACAATAGCCACCTTTCAGTGGTGTTAAAGTGGAAAGACTGTAAGTGGGGTAAATACTGCGGACTGTAACAGTACATTTTTGTGAGTGGTAGTGCAGTGGCGGGATTGGGATAGCGCTGTCACGGCAACTGTGCAGACGCAGGTGCAGCCAGGCACCAGGAGCACATCTGGCCGGGCAGCTGCGCAGAAGCCAGGCAGCTGGACATGCGAGCCACAATCCCCCACGGACCCCGATCTGAGTCATCCCCAAGCACAGCCTCACGCTCCATCTTTCAGTCTCCAATCGACAGAGAGAAAGAAAGAAAGAAATAAAGAAAGACAGAGGGAAAGAAAGAAAGAAAGAAAGAAAAAAAGAATCTTACAAAAGACGAAAGGAGAAAACTGGATCCTGTACCGTACAGAATGATGTAATGCACCGAGCAGTGATGTAATGTTAGTACTAGTAACCGCTAGTAGTGTTCTAGTGAGGTGTGCTGCAGAGGATAGCGTGAGTGTTTTGGCTACCGCAGGCCAGAACCAATGTGTCATATTGCGCCACACACATATATCCACACACAAACATGAGCGGAATATAACCCACCACCTCCCCCCCACCACCCCTGTGACAACAAACACACAAAAAAAGAAAGAGGTTTGGCTGGGCATTTCCTGGTCTTGGGATGCCTGTGAATATCCTCCTAATGAATATCACACCTCATGCTGTTGGTATGCCAATGCGCTGAAACCAGCTATGACTGTACTGCCAGGTACTGAGTGTGTTTTAGTGATTGATTGCTTTTTTATTTATTTGTTTGTTTTATGTTAGCTAGGGAGGAGTTTCTATGGAAATAGAATCACCTGAAGGCCACAAGAGTGACGGCCAGCATGGGGATGGGTTGGGGGTTGGGGTGGGGTGGGTTGGGGGGGTTGAGTTTGTGTTCTAGCGCTTGAGCAAGAGCTAGGTTTCACACAGCATGAGCCTGCTGGGCAGTTCCTGGACTGGTATGCAGAGCTGAAGGGGGTGACGGGGGAGCAACAGCAGCTGCCGCAAGGCTCACACTGCTGCTGCTGAAGCCACGCGCCCTCCTGTTCAGCAGCGGCGCATCCATGCCGTCGGAACTGGGACATTGTGTGTGTGTGCGTGCGTGTGTGTGCGTGTGTGTGTATGTGTGTGTGCGTGTGTGTGGTCGGTCGTAAGCTACAGACCTTATTTGGAAGATGTGTGGTGTGTGTGTGTGTGTGTGTGTGTGTGTGTGTGCGTTTGCGTGTGTTTGTGTGCACATGTGTGTGCATACTAACAGCATGGCCATTTTTTTGCCTGAGCTATTTTAAGAGTGGCTTTTGCTGGTCACTTGGTTCTATAGCCCTATTTTTCTCTGACTATGCTTTCCTGTACATGTGTGTCTCGTGTATGTGTGTGTCTGTGTATGTGTATGGGTGTGAACTTGGCGCCAAAC